>NC_056735.1:637869086-637959086 GCF_019279795.1 Protopterus annectens | reverse complement strand
AGTTATGACTTCTGCAGCAGATTGAGGAGGATTTTGTTCTCCCTATCTGACCAGCTTGGGACACAACCATAGGCTTTTATAGAAGTTGTCCTTGCCAAGTCCCAGTAAAAGAGTATAGTATGCAAGCCTGATACAGCCGGCATTAGTGTAGCTAGGGCCGGCTTAATGGGGGGGCCAGCCTATCCTTATCACTGTTTAGTGCATATTGCAGTATTGCATTTGTGGTCATACCTGATTTGTTTCTCTTTTTTAACTAAAATAAGACTGGTGTAGGACTCTGCATGGAGTATAAACCATAGCAACCTTTTGCTACAGTTGTATGTGTTATAATTATGCATTTAACAGCTGTAGTATATGTTGACATGACAGGCAGAGGACAAGTATTAGTACGGTTGCCATACTGCTGTAATTTTTTTATGAACTTCTATGAATTAAATACTCTGTGAGTCTAGGGTGTCATGTGTGGAAGAGTGGTTCATCCATTTGTCAATATTTGCTTGCAGGTTATAAAATACTGCAACACAAAGGAACAAGACGCATATGAAACAACGTACCACCTACGGTGTCATGTAGGAGACTGGTTTAACTGTTCACCATTATTTTCTTTCAGATGAAGAAATGATGCAGCAACAGGGAAAGAGGCAGAACAGAAGCAACTTTACTCTGGAGGAGAACTGCATCCTCAGGGATGTTCTGAGGGCATATGGGAAATCCAGAAATAAGTATAAGTGAGTCAAACCACAACGGTCCAGCCAAATAAATGTCCAGAAGATATGTAAAACAGCAAACAGTTTATTGGAAAAAGGTTAGCGCTTTTGCGGGGTTACTGCTTCATCAGACCAAATACAAAATGAAAATAAAAATCACATTTTTAAAAAAGCACTCAGCCAATCAGTAAAAAACAAAATTGAACCAATTAAAAGACAAAAATCATCTTACATCATCTTCTGCCTAATAAGGCACGTTTAAGTTAAGTGCCACTATTAAGGCCTGGAGGTTCATAAGCCCTCATAGAGATAATCCACTTTAGCTCATACAATTCAACAGTGTTGTTAAAATCAGCTCTTCTTCTGCTGGGATGCAGCACTTACACAACCCTAAACAAAAAGGTACTCTGGCCTGGATAAGATAAGGCATGATTAGCTAGGGCATTAGTTATAACCTGATTGCGTATGTTTCCTAAATGCTCAAGAATTCTTTCCCTCAGCTGGTGTGTGGTCTTACCAGTGTAAAAACCATTACAGGAACAGCATGTAGCAAGATAAACTAAGTTCTTGCTCCTACATGTTGCCACAAACCTAGGTGTAAAAACACGTCCCGTGACAGGGTGTGTAAAACAGGGATCTGGAGAAATAGCAGAGGAAGCTTTACAATTATAACAGGGAAGGGTACCAACCTTCCCTGATGGTGTGGGACATATAGACCTTGGGCCATAACATAAAAGCCTTTTAAGTGACGTTATTCCTGAATGTAAAGGAGGGGTAATCTCCCACCACCCGTCTTATAGTTTCATCTGCTAGAAGAACAGGCCAATTGTTTTCTAATAACGTTACAATAAAGTTGTATATTATTAAAATATTTAAAAAATATCCTGGGAGAGCAACCCATGTTACCAACCTGTCTTTTATTCGTAGTGTGATTATTTGAAGAAGAATAGGGAGCACCTCTAGTGCGTCAATTCGATAAAGCAGTCATCCTGGTGTTACTTATTGAGGTCTGTGAGTACCCTCTAACATGAAAGCCTTCACCCATTTTATATATAGTCTCTTGAAAAGACACATCATTGGTACATAGCCTAGAGGCTCTTAAACATTGGCCATTAAGAATGTTAGAAAAAATATGTGGAGTATGCATGATAGACTGATGGGGTAAACTATTCCTCCAACAGGGTTTCCTGTAGAACTACGTCTCAAGGGTGCCTTGCCTTATCATTATAAACATGCTCATTCTCCCACTGTGCCACAGCCAAATTAGCATAGCTATTGGTGCAGGGGGTGCCCATGGCTACTCTTGTTTGTTGCAGATAATACTGACCTTCAAACACAAAACAGTTATTACATAGAATCAAATCTAGCAAAGTACAAATAACCATAATCATATTATGTGAGAAATGGCCATGATGAATAATAAACAACCTGACAGCATCAATACCCACTTCATTAGGTATAACAGTGAACAGAGTTTTCACGTCCAAACTTGTCAGACCTGAAACCTCTGTTCACTGTTATACCTAATGAAGTGGGTATTGATGCTGTCAGGTTGTTTATTTCTCAGTGATAATGATAATCCCTAATAGACACCTTATCAAGTACTACCCTAGATTTGTTGATGATATTTTTCTCTTGTGGGGAGGTAGTGAGGAAAAACTTTAGAATTTTGTCAGATATCTTGAAAATACCACAGACTATCTAAGGTTCAGTCTGAATTACTCTTCCACATCTATTGACTTCTTAGATGTTACTGTATTAAGAAATACTGAAGGCACCCTTGAGACGCAGCTCTACAGGAAACCCTGTTGGAGGAATAGTTTACTCCATCGGTCTAGCATGCATACTCCACATATTTTTTCTAACATCCTTAATGGCCAATGTTTAAGAGCCTCTAGGCTATGTACCAATGATGTGTCTTTTCAAGAGACTACATATAAAATGGGTGAAGGCTTTAATGTTAGAGGGTACTCACAGACCTCAATAAGTAACGCCAGGATGACTGCTTTATCGAATCGACGCACTAGAGGTGCTCCCTATTCATTTTCAAATAATCACACTACGAATAAAAGATAGGTTGATAACATGGGTTGCTCTCCCAGGATATTTTTTAAATATTCTAATAATATACAACATTATTGTAACATTATTAGAAAAAAATTGGCCTGTTCTTCTAGCAGATGAAAATATAAGACGGGTGGTGGGAGATTACCCCTCCTTTACATTCAAGAATAACATCACTTAAAAGGCTTTTATGTTATGGCCCAAGGTCTATATGTCCCACACACTCAGGAAAGGCTGGTACCCTTCCCTGTTATAATTCTAAAGCTTGCTCTGCTATTTCTCCAGATCCCTGTTTTACACACCCTGTCACTGGACGTGTTTTTGCACCTAGGTTTGTGGCAACATGTAGGAGCAGGAACTTAGTTTATCTTGCTACGTGCTGTTCCTGTAATAGTTCTTACATTGGTAAGACCACATGCCAGCTGAGGGAAAGAATTCTTGAGCATTTAGGAAACATATGCAATCAGGTTATAACTAATGCCCTAGCTAATCATGCCTTATCTTATCCAGGCCATAGTACCTTTTTGTTTAGGGTTCTGCAAGTGCTGCATCCCAGCAGAAGAAGAGGTGATTTTAACAACACTGTTGAATTGTATGAACTAAAGTGGATTATCTCTATGAGGGCTTATGAACCTCCCGGCCTTAATAGTGGCACTTACCTTAAACATGCCTTATTAGGCAGATGATGATGTAAGATGATTTTTGTCTTTTAACTGGTTCAGTTTTGTTTTTTACTGATTGGCTGAGTACTTTTTTTAAAAATGTGATTTTTATTTTCATTTTGTACTTGGTCTGATGAAGCGGTAATCCCGCGAAAGCGCTAACCTTTTTCCAATAAACTGTTTGCTGTTTTACATATCTTCTGGACATTTATTTGACTGGACCGTGGTGGTTTGACTCACTTATACTTATTTCTGGATTTGCTGCTTTGTTTTGTGAGTCTCCTTTAGCAGTTGGGATAGCTTATATATATTTTTTTCGACATATGGAAAATGTCTATTTGGTAAAGGGTGGCCAAAACAGGCAGAGAGAGCTAAGGTATGGAATCAAATATTGGCTAACATTGATACTGTAGTGAGAAGGAACTACACCTTGCTCAGTGTAGGAAAAGAACAAATGACTTGATGGGAAATGCAAGCACTTACCCAGAGTAGCACTGGTCACAGACTTTCCACACTTTAACCTTTAACTCCAGAAGAGGTGTAACTTCACTCTATAAGGGGTGATGATTTGATTCAGATAAGGATGCCAATGGAATCCTCAGAGGTGGTGCAGACATAAGTAACTGCATCATTCTCAGTCATATAGTGTGGAAGGTTAGTGAATAGCATATCTAAATATGTTATTCACAGGCCTACCAGTCATGACACCTGGGCACATATGATCTTTATATTTTCTCACCTACCTATGGCCTGTCTGCATCATGTGTAGCAGAAAGTGTACAGTATGTGTATGATGCGTGGCCATAATCTCTTTCAGGATAAGCAATTTCCCTGTCACAGCTCATAGCAACCATATCCTCACTTATTTCTTTGTAGGGTCAGCAACAGAAACAAAAAAAGATTTATTCTGCATCAGCAGAGCAGGCTGATGTTGGCATCTGAATGGCTGTCAATGATGATTGCATAGCTCTGATATTCATGACACAGCCTGAGGACAGTGGCACATAGTTACAAAGATACTGACTAGGCTCCCCCATCCCATAACAGATGGATAATTCCATAGGCAGTGAAATGGCGTTACACACAATGAGGAAATGATATTACAGCAGAGGGAGGATGGGACAGCACTTAGCTCATCACAGGTTTCTTGTGAACACCGGAACACCTTTATGAAGGAACTACCATTTCAGAAATAATAATGCCCACTGTAATACCAATTCAAAGGGGCTCCAGGTAGAGATGTTTAGAGTGTTACAAGGCATACATGAGGAATTTCACCAGTACATGGGAATGGTGAAAGTCAGGGACAATATACTGAGACATACATACATGCATATATTTTTGGCATGGGCAATAATGCCCTTCTAGACTGCCAACATACCAAAATAGTTGCTCCTATACTAAGTGTCCAGGCTGTTCTTAAAAATATCTAAATTAGTGCTTGCTTTAATGCAGTTTAGTAGTCTGTTCCATGTATAAGCTACTGTCTCAGAGAACCAATTAATACACTTCTAATTCCTACAGAATTTTCTATATAGATTGTCTGATGATTGTCTACTATTTTTAGATCATCTTATCAAGATTACATCAAATTCTAGTTGTTCTAATTTATTGATCAGTGTTTTGCATATGATTATGTCAAAGGCTGAATAAAGTTAAGTATATGTAAATTACATTTTTTGTCATTTCACTTTTACTAAGTGGGTATCATGACCCATAGTTTTGGACTAGAGGCTGCCTCTGTGACTGCACAGCCATATACCCTTCACAAGGATGCCACATGGGGTCCCACATTACTGGCAACAACTTGCCTCAAGCTCAATGCCAAGAAATGTATAATTATCCCCTTTGGGAAAAACCATGTACCCGTGAATTACCACATAGGTGGCAGTACACTAAACGATGAAAGTGTGATAAGAGACTTAGGGACACAGGTGGACAGTGGTCTCACCTTCTATAACCACATAGCCACAACAGTCAGGAAATCCTTCTATGTGGGACACCTCATCACTAAGGGCTTTTCATCCAGAAAAAAGGAGGTCATTGTCCCACTGTACTCATCCCTCATTAGACCCATTATAGAGTATAACGCGCATTTAGTATGTAACTCACAAGACATCTGCAACAACTGGAAAGACCACATAAATACCTCACTAAAAGAATCACAGGCCTAAAGCAGATGCACTATGCTGACCGTCTAAAAAAAACACCAGCTATACTTTGTCACATATCGCCTACTCAGAGGTGATCTCTGCTTAACATACAAGGCCATGTCAAACCCAGTGCTGTTGGACATGCTACACTTAAAGAAATCCCAATCCCTCAGAGCTACATGCTCCAGGGATCTAAACCTGGTCATCACAATGAACAAAACATGCTGGAGGGATAGGTTCCTGACCCAGAGACTCCCCATACTCTGGAATAGACTGCCCATGCATATCAAGCAGAGCACCTCTTTGGCCCTCTTCAAAAGGAACATTGACGATTGGATGGGAGATAGGAAATTCACCCCAGGAATCATGTGAGTCACCCTGCTAGACAGGGGACCAGGGAAGTAAATCTTCTGGAAAGAAATAGCCAGGGACTTGTTATGGCTTGGCTTGTATAGGTCCTAGGGCCGATAGCCTAGTACCAACCTATGAACCTATGAACCTATCACTATTGTCACTGCCATCATAGGGCAGTTGAGCACTGGGCCAATGAATTATCTTTTGCAGAAGCAACATGAGACAAACATCCTCTATGCAGTAGGGCATCCAGAATCTTCTCCATTAAATGGAAATGGGTCCTCAACAGGCCAAATATTCACTCATTGACAATCCATGTCTAGGTAAGTGTCGATACTAAAGCCTTCAACATCTCCCCTAGAATTATGGACTGGTATAATTAGCCAGGGCTCAAGGGTTTAGCCTGCATCACCTGTAAAGCAAACTAAGAAAATGACACATAAAGGGAAAGGGAGTTACTAATAAGCAATACATTTTCCAAAATATGCTTATACAGAAGAGCAGAAAAGGTTTGCACTCAGCAAGGTGACCATGGGATCTTGTACCATGCAGGAAGAGCTGGTATAATGAGCCTGCATTGCCAGATGTGAGAATTATGGGCATTACCAGGATGCTGAGCAGACATGTTAGTGATGCACCCTCATACATCACACACTATCTGGTACTTGATTGAAGGGTAGCCCCTCCTACTCTGATACTACTTACTCAATGGTCCCGAGGGGGCCCTAATAGCAACATAGAGGCAATCTATTCTACCAAGCACCTCAAGAAAGTGTACCATTCTGTAGAAGGTACTCATTGTTCTAGCTCAGTCTTAAGGCAATACTGACAGATGAATACGCTGACCCTCATGAGTCAATATTATGTTGAGAAACTTCTGAACTATTCTTATGAAAGAAGCCTGTGAGGTACCCATTATGTCCTTGTTTGGTCTCTGGAAGGTCTCAGTGGCAAGAATAGTGAGGACTATACATACCCAGGTATCCACAAGTATAGGAAGACCAAGCATCCCCCAGTCCTTGCCTGTGGGTCATACATGCATGTACACTAATGACTGTACCATTACCATATCCCTAGCCACTCTAAATCTATCTAGAGTTTATTAATCCACAAAGTTAACATGGTTCAGCCTTTGCCTGTATCTGTGCATTGTTGACCGGCAGGCACAGCTGGGTACCTGAGGTTTTGGTACAGCCAGGAAAAGCAACTTACACTGGGAAACAACCAAGTTAGAACTGTCAAGAAGTATCTTCTTCAGTTGTAAAGTAAATAAACAAGGCATGACTTTGCTTCTGTGCATGGCACTGATATGGAAAAAGAGCCACTATGAATCGTACAGAGTAGGGAAACCTGCCTTATTTACATAACATAGTCATAGAATTTTCAATCAGTCCTCATATACATGTAATTACTGCTTCATTTGCTTAGGTTTGAAAGTTTGTTGTTAAATTTAACTGTTGAGGCTACCCACTAAAGTGAGATAGCCTGTGTAAGTGATTTATTACTGTTTTTTTCCTGCATTTTTTAACCTAAAAAACAAACCCCCCCCCAAAAAAAATCATTGTTTTCCCGCCTTTCTCAACTAGTTTAGACCAGTATACAGGCTTTGCTGTATTCTGGACTGTGGTGTAGTTCCTGTGTTGTCCATTGCCTTACTTGGATAGAAGGAAGTTTCTTTGCTCACCAGTGGGAGTGGGGAGCCTTGAGCAGTGTATCTGTCCCTGAAGGAGTCACCTCAGCACAAGAGCTTGTAGTAATTGGTCTTTTTGGACCATTTCCAGCTCTTTTGAAGTTCCCTGTTTAAAATCCGTGTTTGCGCAGCTTTGCGCGATTATGCACATAGCGCAGCGCCGGTTAAACAGGCTTAAACTATTCCTGGTTCCACCAAGTCTGCACTTCAATTTTTCCCTTAAGAAAGCTCTACTTTCAACAAAATCAGTCCATTCGCTTTATCATAAGCCTAGCACTTGCTCCTAAAACCTTTCTTTTAAGTGAAGCACCCTTAAACTAACGTAAGCACTACATCCACCTACAACCCGTGCTAATACCCACTTCCCTTCAAAGTCCTCTCTCTGACCCAGTTACACATCACCCCATTAAACTATTTTGGCATGTTGAGTGGTAAATTACTGACGTCCTCTCCAGTTCAGCTGGTTAATCTGGGAATCCTGAGACAATGTTACAATTGTCTCATGTACACAGACAACCCTCTCCTCCTCCCAACAAACACAAACACATGTGAGAGATGCAACTATATAGCCAAACTGGAGGCTGAACTCTCTCAACACAGGACTAGCAAGACCAGACAGGAGGAGAAGGTAACCACACACACAACAAACCCAGTCTCACATAAACCAACCACAACTGCAAACCAAACACATAGTAACACAAAGACATACTCAGAGGCTCTAATAAAAAACTTACCGAAACAACAGAGGCTCCCAAAGCAGACATCCAAGAAAACACCACCTCAAAACTCTGCACAAGCAACACATAGTACACAAAGTCAGTGTGCCAAACAATCACAGCCCTTAAGGTGAAACACCATGTCTGATACACTAGTAATAGGTGACTCTATAGTCAGACACACTGACGTCCCGCTTACCAGGCTGAACAAAGAGAGGGTAATGGTGAGCTGCCTTTCGGGAGCTAGGATCCGCCACATAACACAAGCACTCAGGTCACTCCAAAGCAAGTACAAATATGACTCCATCATTGTCCATGCCGGCGTGAATGACCTGAGACGTACCTCCATGGACTACATGAAAAGAGACACAGAGGAGCTCTCTGATTATGTAGCCCAGGCTGGTATGACCCTGACCCTGAGCAGCATCTTGCCCTCGCCAAGAATGATGCCACAATACAAAGACAAGATGATCAGCTTTAATAATTGGCTCAATTACTGGTATTATTCTAGGGGGATCCAATGTCTGCTTAGGGTGACATGCTGGACAAGCCATGCTGCTTCGCAAGGGACAGCTTGCACCTGTCACCTCTGGGCTTCTGGATATTGGCTAAGGCTCTTGCCACCCCCATAGTGCCTTTTTTAGGCAAGGCTCAAAAGACAAACCCACCACCTTAGAAAACAATAAAGGAAAAAAACTAAGGGTAATGCTGCTCAACGCCAGAAGTCTAAATCTCAAGATGCAGGCTCCCGAAGCACTCCTCAGTATGGAGAGCATCGATGTCTGTGCAGTAACTGAAACCTGGTTCAAGGATCCTGAGAGCACACCAGCCCTACCAGGTTATACCACGTATCATGCATTTTGGACCCAAAACCTGGGCCGAACCACAAAAGGAGGGGGAGTGTCCATATTCATTAAAGACACCCACACCTCCAGGTTAGTGGCAATGCACAAAGCATCAGAGACCATCCATGTGCAACTAACCGTAGGCAAAACTGCTATACAACTTGTAGCATGCTACAGACCACCCTCGCAATCTCAGGAGCTCCATTCAGCCTTCCTGAAGACACTGGAGGATATGAATGTCTCACCAAATACCGTCATATTGGGTGACTTCAACTACCCAAACATAGACTGGGTACATTGCTCAAGCCCCAACACCCTAGCCCAAAGGTTCCTGGAATTCATCAACTCAAATGCGATGGAACAACTAGTCACCTCCCCCACAAGGGGAAATAATATACTTGACCTGATCATCACAAACATGGGGACAAAATGCTCAACACCAGAAGTATACCCCTCACTAGTGAGATCAGACCATAAACTAATAACCCTAGATATTCATATCCCACCTCCACCCCAGCACAAAAGACAACAGTGAGAAACTTCTCAAAAGCCGACTTTACACTACTTAGGACTGAAATGGTATCCTTCAAGCCCCCTGGGCCAGTGGAAACCACATCCCACACTGCTGAATCCTTCACAAATCCTTTCTACGGGCATCTCCAAGAATGCATGGATCATGCAATCCCAAATAAAACCAAGACCCTTTCCACCAAAGGCAGGCATCCTATCTGGTGGACCCCAGCCATAAACAAACTTTATAACAAGAGAAGGAAGCTACTGCAAGACAGAGCAAAATCCCATAAAGGGAAGGCATCCCTGATCAGCACTAGCAAAAAACTACGTTCGCTAATAAAATCATCAAAGGCCAACTTCGAGAGAAAAATTGCTAAGGACACTAAAGATAATCACTAGGCCTTCTTCAGTTATGTTAGAAACCTGGGCGGAAACCCTCAGATATGCGCAGAGTTAGTTCATAACGGCAAAAAATACACTGAACCCACAGATATTGCCAACATACTGGCAGACAGGTTCAGTGCAAATTTCTCTCCTCCCTCTCCCCCAAAAGACAAAATAAATATCTCAGCTGAATGCAAACTTCCTGAAATCTCAGATGTCCAGGTGAGAGCTGCCCTCAGCAAAGCTAAAAATACAGCATCCATGGGACCTGACGGTGTCCCGGGTTGCGTGCTACGTGAACTCCTAGAGGAGTTAAACCCACACATAAGAACGCTGTTTAATCTTAGCCTTGCTACAGGATACGTCCCTGAACACTGGCGTACAGCTACAGTGGTCCCACTCCACAAAGGTGGCACCTCTACAGACCCTGGAAACTACCGCCCCATAAGCTTGACCAGCCTGGTCTGCAAAGCTATGGAAAGGATCATTATGGAACTCAAAAACAAAGACATCCGGGACCTACAGACAATTGACCCTACCCAGTTCGGCTTTGTAAAAGGCAGATCCTGTCTTTTAAACCTGGTGGACTTTTTTGAAACAGTCACTAGAGCCATCGATGAAGGCAAAGCAGTTCATACAGTCTACCTGGATCTGGCAAAAGCCTTCGACACAATACCCCACTCAGGCATCATGGACAAGCTCAACAGCTTAAATGTAAACCCGTTTGTCACAAGATGGGTTGCAAACTGGCTAAAGGACAGAACCCACAAAGTCAGAATAGCTGGAGCTATGTTAGACTCTAAGCAAGTCACAAGTGGAGTCCCACAGGGCTCTGTCTTGGGACCCCTCTTGTTCGGCATTTATTTCTCAGATATGCTGGCAAACATAGGGGGGTTGTGGCTGACAAAGTTCACAGACGACTGCAAACTAGGCGCCATAGTCGACACACCAGCTGACACATGCATCCTCCAGAAGGGCCTCACAGAAACAGATGACTGGTGCCAGAGTCATGGCCTTAAACTAAATGCCAAAAAATGTATAGTCATCCCCTTTGGAAAAAACAAAGTACCCACAAATTACCACATAGGTGGTAATCCATTAAGTACGGAAAAAGTAATCAGAGACCTGGGGACCTAAGTTGACAGTGACCTCTCATTTGACACCCACGTCGCCAAAGTGGTTAGAAAGACCTTCTACCTTGCCGACCTTATCATGAAGGGATTCACATCCAGATCAAAGGATGTCATTGTACCCTTATATTCCTCCCTTATCAGGCCTATGATTGAGTACAATGCCCCATTTGTTATGTACCTCACCCGGCACCTGCAGCAGCTGGAGAGACCCCAAAAGTACCTTACCAAGAGGATCAATGGTCTCCAGCATATGTCATATGCTGCCAGACTGAAAAAGCTCCAGCTCTATTCAGTAGCATACCACCTGCTCAGAGGTGATCTGTGCCTTACGTACAAGGCCATGTCCAATTTAGAATTAATGGACATGCTCCACCTCAAAAAATCCAAATCCATCAGAACCACGAGAGGTAAAGATCTAAACCTCAGCACAAATATGAATAGGACATGCTGGAGGGACAGATTCATAACCCAGAGTCTTCCCGCACTCTGGAACAGGATACCTGTCCATGTTAGGCAGAGCCCCGGGGGTCATCTCTGTGTCATTGCTAGATAGAGGCACAGTAAACTAAATTTAATTTAAATTGTACACTTTTGTATCATTACATGGGGTGGCGAAAGCCACATACACTTTGGCTAGGCTTATAAATGCCCTAGGGCAGATAGCCTAGTACTATACTATGAAACTATGAAACTATGAAACATACTAAATCTGCTGCTCCCATGTGCAGCTACTCTCTATCAATCTCACCTGAACTGCGCTTAGGTGCAGCCAATGCAAAATCCCACTAGGTCTAAGATCAATGACGATGAATACCACCCTTAGAGCCTTTAGGAGGTTTATATAACTACTCTGATAACAGAAAATCAAGCATTTGGGAAACAGCAGACTTTTTGAGCACATACCTCATTGTCTGAGTATTAAATCTACAACTTCCTTTGTAGTTGTCTTTAATCCTTAACTTTTACTCAGTTCTCCAACATTCATCAAAGTGGAATGCTTGATTGGAAGGTATGCTTAGGATGTGACGTAAAACTAAAAATGTTTTCTTTTAACTTTATTTCACATCTCTGGAGCTGCCTTTCTTTATCTGCAAAACAAGTCTATCCTTTAAATTTCAAGTAACATATAAAATGTGGTCTTTCTCAACTTTTTTTTTACTCTAAGTTTTTTTGGTTGGTTTACATTGTTCTGCCGCAGTAGCAAGCTCAAGTGGATACTGCAGCATTACGATAAACATGTCATGATTTTTCTTGCTGTAATCACTAGGTAATTTCTGTTTTTATTAACTGCACTTTAAATGTTCTGTTTTCAGTTTACATTTATACCTTATAAATGGTATCCTTATATCCAATTTATTACATTTTTTATCAGTTATCTGCCCTTGATAATATCTGCTTATAGGCATAATTTTCCTAGTATATTCCCTCCCAAACCACATTAACAGAAGCAAGAAATAGTAACAGATTTGTTTGTAGTGTTGCTTTAATAAGTATAATCATAGAAAAAGTATTGGTTGGTTTTATTATTTATTAGACAATAAAATGAAATATGTATGAACTATATCATGCAGACCCATATCTGAGTTTTATAAATTTACTCTACTTTCCCATCATCATCAGCTTATTGCTTAATATTCTTTCAGTAAAGATGTCACTCTAGTGTCAATTCCTTTTAAGAACTCTCTGATGGTGGTTGTCATTCTCTTTAAAAAATAATCTTTTCTGTTTCATTCAAAACAAACAATACTACGACTACTACTTATTATTAATAATAATAATAATAATAATAATAATAATTTCCTGTCAAAATAGATGAACAGTTTAGTCACACACACACTCCACAGGACTAATGTTGAATTAATGCCAGGGTTTATAGAAGCACTTGGCAAATTATTCTTTAACCATGGATTTTAATTTACTAATATTAGAATATAAATGCTCACAATTAAAGTAAAAGGCCACAAACTCTATCAATATCTCATTAGGCAAAACAGACAGCAGACTCTCAAATATATGTATGCTTGTCAAAATGGTTTGTCTTCCTATGATCAGGAACCAACTGTATAAATCACATATTCTTGCCTTAAAAACTGAATGGTTCAAAAGACTGCAGCACAATAATTTGCACTCCATCTTCCCAAAAGATAAATGAACAATCAACAATATGCAGCTTACATTAAAAAGAAAAAAGAAACAGAGTTACAATGCACATGGAACCAGTACACATACTTGGATTAAGCAGCAGCAGTAAAGGGTGGAGTTGTAGTGGATTTACCTCTTGTAGAAAACATTTTTTTAAATGTTAAATTGAATTAAAATTCTGAACTTTTTTTTTCTGGCTGAACTTTCATGCAGTCTTATCTTGACAAAAAGTAGTGAAAGCATGAGGACATCTGGGCTGGTACCCCCATTTGGGGATCAACTCCTCCCACCCTCCTAAATTGTATATATATATATATATATATATATATATATATATATATATATATAAATATATGGGATCTGTGCAGATGTTCAAAGTTTCACTTCTTCGAACCCACTTCACCGAATCCACTTGTTCGAAGTAGTGAAACTTCGAACATTGACTTCGGCAGTCACACTATAGCACAGAAAGGGAATATTCCCTTTTCCCCGCTGTAGTGTGATCTCAGAGTTGGTATATTTAACTAGAGGGGTGGGGGCACAGGATGTTTTAGTGTTTTTATTTTTGAGTTGCCCGGGGAACTAGACTTCACCGAAAATGCACTTTCGTTGAAGTGAACTTTCGCTGAAGTGTGGGTCTCCTGCTCTATTTCGAAGAAGTGTTCTTTTGATGTAGAGCAGTAGACCCATATATATATATATATATATATATATATATATATATATATGTGTGTGTGTGTGTGTGTGTGTGTATGTATGATATGTATGTATATATATACCAACTCAACATTCAAACCACTGTGGGTAAAAAAGGAAAAATCCTAAAACTGTACACTGTAGGCTTACACAATTTAATGGGCTGTGGTGAACCCACCGTGTTATTAATTTTTCAAACTAAAGCTAGTCACACACCCATTTAGAGACAACCTACAGGTAAGCCTTTTTGGATGTGTGTTGTGCTCCCAAGTCTGAGAAAAAATCATGCATCTACCTGAAATGGAAACGAAATATAATGTACCATGCCAGACTATGACAGTGAAATGACTATGCATGCTTAAGTTTGATATGCACTATCTTAGCCCCTTTTGAGTCTTCTTGATAAAGCTTTCCCAAATTTATTTTTTGACAATTGCAAATACAATATACCTTTGCACGCAGCTTAATTATAACTTTGACTTCAGCACACTGCCGTCTTTAGCATATGAAGTTTAAAACATAACCTATTTCAGGGACAGAACCATTGCTTGTCTGATGAAATTTATACGCTTTTCTTTTTTATTTCTTATATAATGAAAACACAAGAAAAGGTATACTGTGGACGTGCAGTGCGTTTTTCATCATAAACAAAATTCCTGTACCCACTCAATGCAAACCAATTATAATGCAACAGATGCTGTATACTTAAGTGAAATTCTTGTAAATTCCTATTAAAAAGTTACATTCCAATGTCTGTTTGATATTTTCTTAAAAAAACAGGTAGTTGCAATTGTTTTGTTAGGCATAAAATGTACCTAAAACTCTCATTCTTCCCTAGAAATGTCATTGCAGACTAAACAGTGCATCATGCCAGGCTTGACAGGCAGTGAGAATTAAATGACTATGCATGCTTCTGTCTAAGAAACAGTTTTCTAAACTTATTTGAAAATTCTCTAAAGCTTATTTATAAAATTATCATTGGGGCTTTAGGCATAAAATATGCCTATGGTTGTCATGCTGCCCTTTAATATTTCAGTACAGAACAAAGCTGAATTTGACTATTATTACTGCACATTGCACTGTTCAACACAAATAGTTCTGATCATGATATTTTTCAAAGTAAAACCAACCGCATTTAAATGCTGAAACAGTCACATGACTCAAAATTGACTTGAACATTTAAAGAGATAAGAAAATAAAAAACACATATATAAAAATGAAGATACTTCCACATATATAAAAACGCTGTAGCTACAAAAATAACCACATTAAATTACATTTTATGTATGTTTTTTATTTTCTTATCTCTTTAAATGTTCAAGTCAATTTGGAGTCATGTGACTGTTTCAGCATTTAAATGTGGTTTGTTTTACTTTGAAAATGATCTGATGAAGTCTTGTATTTGACTTGACGAAAGCATTTATCTAATAAACCTTGGGGGACCAAGTCCAGACATCTGTGCCTTTTTTCTTGCGGTTACAAAACAACAGCAGCAAGGACCATTTTCCTCTGTTGTCGCCCTTATACGCCAGCTGGTGGCATAGGAGGCAGAAGAGAGATATGGAAACTGTCATGCAACATGTCAGATTTTTGCTGTGAACTGACTGTGCATGCCTATGTCTAAAAGGCACTATCTCTCTCCCTCTTTTACTCTCCATTTGAGATTTCTTGACCCAAATTTGAAGACCTATTATGTGATATACAGATCTGAAATGCACATATGGCTACTGATCTTCCCTTAGATGTTTCATTGCAACTCAGTGCTCAGTCAAACCACATCACATTCCCTATGTTAGTGAATGGAGTTTTGGTAATTAAATACCTCTGCTGACAAAACAAGTAACCTTTTATGGTGACATATACAAGATTTTGTCTTTTGATGTAACCACAGCTTACTAAATAATATAGCTTGCATGCTGTAAGGACAGCTTGTATAATATACAGACAACATACAAGCTGTATTATACAGCTTGCATGCTGTAAGGACATCTGTAATAAAATGTAAAATATTATCTTTTGAAAGGAAACAATGAACAGTGAACTATTTTTGTTACAGTTGTACCAAATTAAATGTGTAACAATTTAAAGGTAGCAGTAAAATAAGCTGTATTATATTTGCCTTTGAATAAAATGGAAAATATGAAAGAAAATATGTAAAATGGTATATACTTGCATTTGGATATGCATTTCATATGCACAAGTTGATTATTATGCCTTCCACACAGCATGAATTTATACTGCACTTCTATGACTGTATTTTTGCATTTATGCATATGTATGTGTGTATATGTGTATATACATTCATTTGTGTATATATTTAAATATTTTTATTTTGTTATTATGACAATACTTCATTTTTGTAGAAAATTACAGTTGTTATTTTTTCAGTTTGATGGTCATGATGTCATTTCCTGTTTAGTAAGTTATTTAAGGAACTGGAAATCATTTGAAAATGTTTCTGAGGAAGTTCACGTATTAAACAGTGGATGAAAGCGCTAAAAATTTTTGGCTTTTGGTTTACTTGTTTTTTTTGCCAGCAGGTCTGCAGTTCATTTTTTCATTTTGTTTGGTTGTCAGCATACTTGCATTTGTGTAAATGTGATATACTTTCAAAAAGAAACTAAACATAAGGCTGGATTCCATAACATTTGTGCAAGCTATTTGTGGACAGCACAGCAAGGTGAAGGAAGACTTCAGCTCACCTGCTACAGACGTGATTCCAGAAGTCATGCTGAAGGTAGACCAAGTACTTAAGTATTCAGCGTAGGATAATTAGGGATTCCACACATGCCAGTCTGATTACAAAGCACATTGTGTGCACACAATGCAACTCATATGTGACTAACAGCTATGCACTCAAACCATTCATTTCACAGCCCAGCACTTGCTTAAAACTCATAACAAGCACTAATTAACCCTAGCACTAGACCCCCCCTATACTGTCCAGAAGGACAAGTATCTCTATTCGTCCCTACCAGCCAATCAGTAAAACAGCTCACTTTACTTATTCAGGCATGTCCAAAGGGCAGTTTCAGGTGTACTCTCCAGTCCAACTGTGAATCTGGGCATTTTGAGGCAATGTTACAAATGCCTCATGTACACAGACAACCCTCTCCTCCTACCACCAAACACTAATAAATGCAAGAGATGCAATTATACAGCCAAACTGGAGGCAAAGCTCTCTTAACCCAAGACTGGAATTGACAGTCAAGAGGAGAAAGAAATTACTTACAACACACCACCAGTCTCACATAGACCTACTAAACCAACACCGGCAAATAATACACATAAATACACGAAAACAGACTCGGAGGCTCTAAATAAAAATCTGCAAAAGCAACAGAGACCTCCAAAGCAGACACCCAAGCAACCTCCACACCCCATCACAAACCATGAAACACATACTTCACATAATCAGTGTGCCACACAATCACAGCTCTTAAGGCAAAATAACATACCCAACACACTAGTAATAGGTGACTCTATAGTCAGGCACACTCATGTCCCACTAACTGGGCTGGACAAGGAGAAGGTTACAGTTAGCTGCCTGTCAGGCGCCAGGATCCGCCACATAACACAAGCACTCTGGTCGCTCCAGAACAAGTACAAATATGACTCTGTCATTGTCCATGTTGGTGTGAATGACCTGAGACGTACCTCCCTGGACTATATGAAAAGAGACATGGAAGAGCTCTCTGATCATGCAGCAGAAGCTGGTATGACCCTGACCCTGAGTAGCATCCTGCCCTCACCAGGAATGATGACACAGTATAAAGAAAAAATGATCAATTTCAACAATTGGCTAAGTTTCTGGTGTCATTCAAAGAGGATCCAGTATCTGTCTGCCTGGGATGACATGCTCATCAAGCCATGTTGCTTCGCAACAGATGGCTTGCACCTGTCACTTTTAGGCTTTTGAATACTGGCAAAGGCTTTTGCCGTTCCCATGGTGCCTTAGGCAAGGCTCAAAAGACAAACCCACCACTGTAAATAACACAAGTAACCAAAAACTAAGGGTAATGCTACTAAACGCCAGAAGTCTAAACATCAAAATGCATGCACTCGAGCCACTCTTCAGTATGGAGATCATTGATATCTGTGCAGTAACAGAAACCTGGTTTAAGGCTACAGAGAGCACCCCAGCGCTACCAGGCTATAACTCATACCATACGTTTTGGCCACAGAACCCGGACCGAAACACAAAAGGCAGGGGTGTATCCATATTCATCAAGGATACCCATACCTCCAGGTTAGTGGTGCAGCACAATGCCTCAGAGATCATCCATGTGCAACTAACAATGGGCAAAACTGCAGTTCAAATTGTAGCTTGCTACAGATCACCCGCTATGACCCAGGACCCCCATTCTGCGTTTCTGGAGACACTGGAAAATATGAAGGTCCTACCAAATGCCCTAATATTGGGTGATTTCAATTACCCATACATAAAGAGTTAGAACTACTCATGTACTAACTCCCTTGCCCAACGATTCCTAGAATTTATAAACTCGAATGCCCTAGATTAACTGGTCAACACCCCCACCAGAGGTGACAACATATTGGACCTGGTCATCACCAGCATGGGCGTTCGGTGTTCTACACCGGAGGTCAGCCCCTCGCTGGTTAGATCATACCATAGACTAATCACTCTGGATATCCACATTCCGCCCCCACCCCCAATCAAGGAAACCACCGTGAAAAACCTGTCAAATGCAAACTTACATTACTTAGGACCGAGGTGGAAAGGTTCACAGCCCCCATGCTAAAGGACAATGCTGTCCAAGCTGCTGAATCCCTTACAAAGACACTCTATGAGCACCTGCAAGAATGCATGGATCATGCTATCCCAAGCAAAACCAAGACTCACTCCACCAAGAAAAGGAAACCAGTCTGGTGGACCCCTGCCATAAACAAGCTATACAACAGAAGGAGGAAACTAGTACAAAAAAGAGTAAAATCCCAAGAAGGAAAGACATCCCTGATCAGTATCAGCAAGAAACTACGATCCCTCATAAAATCATCCAAGGCTAGCTTCGAAAGAAAAATTGCCAAGGACTCCAAGATAACCACAATGCGTTCTTTAGCTATGTCAAGAACCTAAGTGGAAACTCTCAGATCTGCTCTGAGTTGGTGCAGAATGGCACAAAATACACTGAACTGACTGATATTGCCAACATTCTGGCAGACAGGTTTAGTGCAAATTCCCCCCCCCCCTCACTCTCTTAAAGGGCCCATAACCATACCAGAATAATGGAGAGCCCCAGCAGTCACTGACACACATGTTAAAACAGCCCTAGCTAAAGCCAAAAACACAGCTTCAATGGGACTGGATGGTGTCCCAGGCTGTGTCTTACATGAACTCCAAAATGAACTAACCCCTCACCTAAACACACTGTTCAAACTCAGCCTCTCTATAGGCTACGTACCCATGGAGTGGTGCACAGCAACAGTTATCCTGCTCCACAAAGGTGGAGCCACAACGGAACCCGGGAACTATCTCCCTATAAGCCTGACTAGCCTGGTCTGCAAGGCTATGGAGTGCATCAACATGGAACTCATTAACAGCGATAATTTGGCTTTGTTAAGGGCAGATCATGCCTCCTAAACCTGGTGCACTTCTTTGAGACAGTTATCAACACTTTAGATGAGGGAAAAGAATGTCCACACAGCCTACCTAGACCTCACAAAGGCTTTCGACACCATTCCCCATTCTGGTATTATAGACAAGCTCACCAGCCTGAATATAAACCCCTATATCACAAGATGGGTTGCCAATTCGCTCATAGATAGAACCCACACAGTGAGAGTTGCAGGCTCTAGGTCCGACTCTAAACCGGTTACAAGTGGTGTCTCCCAGGGCTCAGTCCTGGAACCCCTCCTGTTCGGTATATACTTCTCAGAGGTACAGGCAAGCACAGGAGGACTATGGCTGACCAAGTCTGCAGACGACTGCAAACTGGGGGCCATAATTGACTCTCTGGCTGATACAGACTTCCTCCAGAAGGGTCTCACTGAGACGGATACCTGGTGTCAAAATCATGGCCTCAAGCTAAATGCCAAAAAGTGCATAGTCTTCCCCTTTGGAAAAAACAAAGTACCCATGAACTACCACATACGTGGTCATCCCCTAAATACAGAAAATGTAATAAGGGATCTGGGGACCCAAGTAGATAGTAATCTCTCCTTTGATAATCATATTGCCAAGGTGGTTAGAAAATCCTTCTATGTGGCCTGCCTAATCACAAAAGGGTTCGCATCTAAAACAAAAGAGGTTATTGTGCCCCTCTACTCATCACACATCAGACCCATCATAGAGTACAAAGCCTCATTTAGAATGTACCTTACAAGACACCTACAACAGCTGGAAAGACCACAGAAGTACCTCACAAGAGGATTACTGGCCTCAAACAGATGCCCTATGCAGCCCAACTGAAGAAACTCCAGCTGTACTCGGTTGCATACCGCTTACTCAGAGGTGATCTCTGCCTGACATACAAGGCCATGTCCAACCCAGAATTGATGGAGATGCTCCACCTAAAAAAAAAACAAATCCCTGAGAGCGACATGCTCTAGTGATCTAAACCTCAACACAATGATAAATAGGACATGCTGGAGGGATAGATTCCTGTCCCAGAAACTCCTCATGCTTTGGAACAGGATTCCAATCTACATTAGGCAGAGCCCCTCACTAACACTCTTCAAGAGAAACCTTTACGAGTGGATGGGAAACAGAAAATTTACCCCAGGGATCACTGCAGTGGCTTTGCTGGACAGAGGCACAGGGAACTAATGGCTCTGCTGGACAGAGGCACAGGGAACTAATTTAAGGGGGTGGCGAAAGACAACACATTCTGGCTAGGCTTACAGATGCCCTTGGGCAGATAGCCTAGTACTTACTTATGAACCTATGCTGAGACTCCGTTTTTAAATTCCTTGGTGCGTACTTTCCAAATGCTAAGGAATTCAAGCAGATACTACAGATTACAGCAAAATCCATAGCAAAACTGAAAAAAAAATATATAAAATTCCAACCTGCTCTTAATATATTGCAACAGGCTGCAATGATGCAAGCCATAAATAAGTCTGATTCTGTGTACCTTAGAAGGCAGCTAGCTAGAGTCAGAGCAAGGCTGCAATGAAACCAGCTGTCAGACCAGCAAATAATCTATGGACAACTGGTGCAGGCTTTCTGCAACATGTGTGCAGACCCTGTGAGAAACCCTCATCCCCCTTGAAATCAAAATGTGTCTCAGTCTGGTTGTATCTACATCTGGTACATTCCTGAGACACATGGGGGATGGTTTGTGAGTATCAGACAGCTTCCAGTCATATCCTAGCAAAATTCCTGGAAGGAATGTGCAGCAAGGTGGATGACTGCATACACTTTCCATCCACCCCCTTGGAGTGGAGAACTGTAATGCACCAGTTCTATAAAATAGCAAACTTCCCAGATGTATGCAGTGCAATAGATTGCACTCACATACCTATCAGGACACCAATGCATTCAGAAGCAGATCAATACCTAAACAGAAAGGGATGGCCATCCATCAACTGCCAGGTTGTGTGTGCTACAGATGGCAGCATAGCAAACATCATGGCAACATACCCTGGAAGTGTTCATGATTCTGCCATTTGGAGGGAAAGTGGTCTGATGGCTGCATTCCACCAATGTGAAATACCTGAGGTACTGCTACTTGGTAAGTTCAGGAACATAACTAGGATGCAATTTAAGGATACCCCTCTCAACAATATCATTTATGACCAAATGTGTTTTAATTCCCCACACCAGATGATTGTGGTTATCCACTTGAGCTGTGGCTAATGACCCCCTACTGTGAACCATCAAACTCTGCATAGGAGACCTACAACAGAGCACATGCAACCACCAGAAGCACAGAGAGAATGCATTTGGTGCATTGAAAGCTAGGATCAGATGTCTGGACACATCTTGGGGTGTACTGCACTACACACTTGAAAAGGCAGCAAAGATGATAATAGTGTGCACCATGCTGCACAGCATGCTAACTAGAGCAAATAGAGGTCTTCTAGCTGCAGGTGAGGGTGAACTACTCCAAGAACCCCAAAAGTCTGAAGAGGACATCCCACAGGTATTGCAGGATGAGCAAGAAGACATACGGGACTGACGTCATAGGTGTAGGCAACATAGGATGTGCCCACAAGTACTGACCCAGGCAACATGGCAGCATCTGACCCAAATATTTGAGTCATGACAAGTCACATGTACATGAGTACACAGAATGAACATTGATGTTCAGGTGTTGCCCCACCACTGCAACGCAGATTGCATCTAATGACAAATGCCTATTATAGGTACACACACTGAGCATCACACATTACATAATCATAACATATTCCAATATGAACAAATGCAAATGTGTCAAAACACAGATCATTATCTCTGGGCACAACTGACACAGGTATGTATGCACACTCAGATTATTTTATCACCGTATAGTAAATGATAAGGGACACACATCAGTGCTGCACATACATATCTCTACAATATAGTAACATGAAAAAAGAGAAACCATACAGAACATAATGCAGAAATTTTAATTTCATAAAACACATATTGCAGTACAGTGGTATTGCAATAATATGAGCAAGCAATGTGTACTACACTGTTGGACATACTCTAAAGCAGTCTCGGGTGACCTCGCTAATGTCTCACACTATGGTCCGCTCTGCCCTGACCACGTTCAGACACATCTTGCCATGGTTGTTCCATAAAGAGGGATGGATGGTGCTATAACACCAAGTTGAGAGGAAGGAGTATGACTGCAAAGTGAAAGCCTTGTGACTGGTGGGACCTTAGCAGATGGGCCAGCAGTTGAACTCTGTGCAGGTCAGACCACAGACAGTGATTCTCAATGACCAATGGTGGATCTGCAGACATGGGGACTGCCTCTCGCAGGTTGCAATCTACTCAGCACAGTCATGGAACACAGAATCCTGCTGATAGTATGACACTGCTGTACCATAGAGGCCAGGGTTTCCACTGACCATGCCACAGCTTGCAGACTCTCATTCTGAATGGCCAATTCAGCCATAATCTCACTGTGTCTGTATTCTTTTCCTTCATGCACGACACATAAATGGTATGTCACATTATCCATGACACAGGCAAGTGCATGGATGGCTGAATAATGCATTTGCTGTGACCATTCATTTGTCTGCACTAGGATACAGACACACTCTAACACTTGGCCGTGCACACCATCTGCTCGCCTATGTCTACCATGACACCCTGTTCCTGGTTGTTGTGTAGATCTCCCGGCAGCAATGCTATGAACTGTGGTGTGTTGGTCAATGGCCTCACCCTGTTCCACATCCACTGTGGCAGCATCCTCTGAATGGCTAGACAAGTGGACCTCCACATCTGAGTCTACATCTGCTGCAACATCACTGTCCACCTCATGGATGGACTCTTCAAACAAGCCAAGGTCTTCTGTGACAGGGCCCATGATACCATGCTGAGAAACATCATGAACAATATCATGATCGCTGGATGATACAGAAAATTATGATCGGTGGATGGGCTGCTGGGTGATACAGAAAATCGATGTGCTACAAGACGCAATGACACAGATCAGGACAATGTGCCTACATCACATGATGAATATCATCAAAAACATATGGCATATATATCTCACTGCAATGTTACAAATTCTAATGACTTCACTTACATGCTACTGTATTTATGTGCATAGAATAAGCATATAATCTGTTTACATGGCCAACATACATGACATATGTGATGCATAAAAAAAAAACACACCTGGCAAACACTAATGGGAAAATGGTGGTGTTGAACAGGGACGAACTTCAACTAGTGTAGAGGAAAAAAGGAAAAAATAGCATTACTGATCATATCATTTACACCATTAACCAGGTGAACACAGTTAAAACATACAGAATGTGTGACATACACATACCACTCATATGTGCACTTGAGGATGTTAATGCAAACTGGCCCAGGAATGGTAAGAAGGCATGGTATTAATGGAGGTCAACCACAAGATTAACAATAATGACAGGTATGAGACATATGTAATAGCATACCATTGGCACTCTCCTGCTGTGCAGAGGTTGTGTGTGGTACTGTGGATCCTGCAGTGGGAGAGTAAAGAGAAAGACAGGGCAGTCATGGATTCAACAAAAAGAATACTGACAACATCACATATACAGCACAGTAATACTGGCTGCAAATACTCACATGGCTGTACACCAGATGGGCCCGTATTGACAAATATTGACCAAAATGTCAGGTATCACGTGTGCTACACATTGTTGAAAGCTATAGAAATTTTGCTGTAACATGCCTGGTCTGTCTGCACTTGAGAATGCATGGCTTGCCCCTCCACTGGATGCACTTATAGTATACAATGGTAGGGAAACAACAATATAACAGTAAACAGCATTGCCATGAAATGAGGTGGGGGCACTAACATGTTAGTGTTCACAGTAACAGTATAGAGGCACTCACCTGCCTATCCTTGGTGTAGGCTTAAGTAGATGGACCTGCAAATATTAATGCAAACAGCATTACAAATGTTGTTTGGACTGCTTTGTCTGTAACTCAGTTGTACCAATGCAGGTAATTAGATGTGCATTCATCATCCTCATCCTGTGTGGAAGTGTGTTCTCAGCTCAGCTTTGCTGCTGTAAATCAAAAACAGCAATACATGAATATGCATGCTACAGCAATATGCAGTGAGTGTCTCAATATACACCCCTGTTATGGACATAAATACACACAAGTCTGTCCTGGAACTCCAGCTTCAATCTCACCACCACGGATGCATTGCTTCCCACTTACTGCATGCAGTAAGGCCAAAAATATTGTGATGTCATGGGGGGGGGGCAGTGGTGTTCCAGCACTGGTGGCATCCCTTGATATCTAATAATGTGTCACTCTGTTAGCTGCATGAAAGGGCATGTCTGAGCAGCATTGTTTACAAGCCTTATGGGACTGGTTGTGGCCTCCACATGCATTGATCATGTCAGTGAGGTCTGTCCAAATTTCATTTCTCCAAACAATATCACCTGAATGCTTAGGAATCTCCTTCCATGTTGGCAGAGAGCATCACTTATGATGTTGTTTTCCTGTGGGGAGAAGTTGTCACCCCTAGGATGGTTGGCCATCTTAAAGACATTGATACACACATGATAATAGTCATGTTTGAGCCCATTTATGCATTTTATTGCATGAACAGCATATGTTAACATCAACAGTATGCATTCCTGTGCTTTGAAAATGTCCGTATAATGTATGTGTGTGATGACTACTAATGTGACATATTACAAGTAACAACAATGCCTTCATACATAACATTTGTAAAATCAACATAACATAGAAATTCTTTACAGTTTGTGAGTTGGATTAGAACTCCTGACAATACATATATGTATATATTGCATGACGGTCCAAAGACAACAGCATTATGCCACATGAGTCTGCTTACATGTCCCACTCAAATACTACAAAAAATAACAATCTTGCATGTCCCATTCACTGCTACAACAAATAATCTGAAGAACGCAACAGAATGCATAAGTAAACCTCATGGCATGTAGCCAGGCCACAGACAGTACAGTTCCTTAGTATATTAAGCCAATACCGATAATACCTTTGTTAAGAATCTTCACTGAAGACATATCTGTAACAACAACAGCACATGTTTATAACAGTTTTGTTAGGAGACATGAATTAAGAAATATCTGTACTATCAACATCACATGCTAGATACGGATGTGTCGGAATCCATAGCTTTCCATAGTTACACCACAGAATGTAAGGTATTATCAGTAAAAATTGTCATAAATCAGCCTTCATATACTGTTAACATCTGCAGTGAAAGTCTAGCTATAAAACTGCATATGGGACTGAAGTAAACTACTTAGAAGAACAACACCTGCATGCATAATGTTCTAGACAACATCACCCCAGTGACTTATGACAACTTCTGTTCAAAGTCTCATTTTGAGTAAATATTAAATATGCACCTTTTGTAATGAGTAACTTTAACATATTTGCTAATCATCACAACAGAAATGCTACCAATTGCCAATGTACCTCTCACTCCAAATCACATAATGAAATTGCATATTGTGTGCACCCAAGTTTAAGTACCATTTGTGCCATATATACTTAATGAGGTTAATTAAAATTCAAGTTTTGGAATACCATTTTCACACATATGTGTAAATTACCATTAGGCACCAAAACACCCAAGTGTACCGTGTAAACGTATAAATAAGTGGTACCAAATATGGCATGTGTCCATTATCTTCCAATGATCTGATACCTTGACATCAGTGTCACTTTCAAATATTGATTTTGACACATTTACTGATCAAACCATTTTAACTATGACCTGAGTGGTATCTTTGTGAGCATTTCTTTGTTTTTGTATTTTCCAGACTTCTTCAACTTGAGGATTGTGATAGCTTCTTCGAGGAGGTTGAGATGTGTCTGTGCATCCAACTGGACAGATGAGGAGATGACCCAGATATTGACTGTGTATGCTGGATTGGAGCAGAAGATGAGAGCCAGACCCAGGAACTTCACCATGATCGATGTGTGTAACTGGATCACGTGGCGGCACTGACAGAGGCAGGGATCTACTGCACTGAAGTGCAGGTTCATCACCCCTATGATGACCTGCATCTGAGGGGCATGGAGGAGCTTCAAAGGAGCATCTCTTTGGTGTGGAGGCAGCCCATAAATCCCTACAGTAAGTACCAGTATTCTACGTATACATGAGCATTGCTGTGGATTTTACAGATATTGCTTTGTACTATATATATCAGATAGATGTTTTTATAACCATGTGTTATCCACTGTGATAATTAGCTCATGTGGATAGTACAGTGGACTTTGTGAATACTGTTCTCTTAACTATGGATTTGACTCCCATTCTGTTTATTTAACAATGTGTATAATATCTGTATGTCCTTTGTAGAGAAACATATGTTTTACAACATCTAACTATATAATTTCACATAGTAACTGCTCTCGTGTACCACAGACAGCTATAACGCCTAGGCCGTGGATGACTGTGCATTTCATAGTTTTCTGTTATAGTCCCACTGTATCACATATTGGACCGTTACGTTGGAATACAAACAGGTATATAACTTCATTACATCATTCATCCTAAACAATTACACAGATATGTTTATTTAATTTAAAAAGTAAAGCCTGTCCCATTGCTTATACATACATATTTAGTTATGTGTTGATAGCTACTGTATTTCTTTACTATGAAAAGTCCACAAATTGTTTGCATTTACCATATTCATCCGTTTTTCACAGGATTTCTAATAAACACCTGCAGTCCATGTTTTTAACAATAAAAACCTTTGCTGAATGTTAGCTCAGCCTGTAAAGCAACTGGTGAGTATCTCTAAGTTTTGGTGTGTTGTAAGTACCAAACCTCTCCTGTACCTTGGTTAACTTCACCCAAAGCATTTTTGGAATAACCATATTGCAATACTTTATATTAAAGTTTATGTTGTGTATGGCAACAACTGACTGATATAGTCCTCGAATTTCTACGAATAGGGCCATTATGTATAATGTTCTGATTACCTCAGTTATTGAACAACAGTGTTTAGAGTACCTGTTTGTTTGAGTAACATATGCTGACTGCTAGCTTAGCCTGTAAGGAAGCAGGCTAGGATGTTTACATTTTTGTATGCTGTGTGTTCAAATCTGGAAGGGGGGGCACATATATCCAAAACTGTTATCTTGCTTTAATATACCCATAACATTTATTTATAGCAGCATGCTACACTTATTGATATTAATGTATAGTTTAAGCATATTTGTGAATAACTAGGCTATTCGTTGAATTCCTACTAGTATATCTTTATCCATAACATTCTGTTAACATCAGCTATTTAACTGTGAGGGCAGTACATCTTGTTAAATCCTGTTATATGACTGTGCAATTTTTTTTAATACTGTGCACTTTGTAAAAATACTATGAAGGTGTGTTTTCTCATGAAATATTGAAGTCAATAGTAGAACAGCATCATCCTCAAATCTTGAGAGACTGGGATAGGCAGACAAAAGTTGAAATGGAGAACAGGTAAGATGTATGTATTTCCTAGTGATGTGCAATTTAGCAAGGAATAATGGTCCTCACACATACCTTTCTGTGTCCATAATGTTCAGCAAGATCTATGGTTCTGTTCACAGAAGCTGTATGCTACATGACAGTGTCACACTGCCTGAGGAATGCATGCTCTATATTACCGTTAATGTATCTGAACACATTGATAACATGAATGTATTTTTTTCAACTGTCCAGCTACATGAGCAGCATATGCTCATACTTTGCAATACTAAGCCAAGATCATTATTAGTAGACCATCCCCTATTAAGATTATGTCAAAAAAATAAACTCTTTTCACTGTCTGCAAAAGATGTTTTGTCAGTTAATATGTGTTAGGTAGTTCTCAAGGTTATAGTGTGGATGCTGATTGTGTTTGCAGGTTTGAATCTCTTGTCCTCCAATCTGTGTTTAAGGATGTTAACACCTGAAAGCAAAAATGTCAGCTATATATTGTTATTACCTAATGTTTTTCAGAAAGAAATATCTACAAACTGGGTTGAAAATGTATATCAGCATTATTTGAGGAATATATTGTTCATACATTCTATTATTTTATTTCAGGTGATGTGGATCTCAGTCAAAACAGAGCCATGTGCATCGAGTGGATGCACATGCTTGAGGATCAGTGGAGAGAGAGAGGTATATTTAGTATTTGACTTATTTTATGAACTGAAATGCATCTTCCAATTTACAGGCCTGTATTTTTCACAATAACATGTTTGCTAATTAGAATGCAAAATACCCATCATGCATGATAAAGATAAGTGAAATCATCACATGGAAGCTGTGCTTACAACTGTGAATAAAATCTAACAATGTTGATATATCATTGAGCCATTTTTTCAACACACATATTTCTAAAATGTACTCTACAACCTAAATAACAGTTGTTTTGGTATCTCTGTCACACATAGCCTGCTTATTCATTGAATGAATGGGTGTATGCTGGGGTCTATATCAGAACATCGAACTAACATAAGTTCGAACATTGTCATATCGAATCCTGAAGTCTGAAACCCAAGAATAACAAAAACACAGAACAGCAATTTTTTTTTCTCAGGGAAAAAAATCACTGTTCCGTTACAAAAAAAAAAAATTAAACCTTAAGCTAAAGTGGGGGCTTCACCCCCACACCCCCCCAAGTGGTGGGCTGTGCCCCCCATACCCCCTACCTAAATATACCAACTCCGAGATTGCACCACAGTGGAGGAAATAGCAAAGCCCTGAAAATGGCCCACCGATTTTATTCCCTGGGAAAAAAAATTGATGTGCCGTGGCCTCGCTATTTTTGGATTTCAGACTTTAGGGTTCAGTATTACAACGTTCGAACTTATACAAGTTTGACATTGTAATATAGACTCGTATGCTGTGTTATTGTTGATGTTTGCCAACTGTGTGATATGCCCTTCAGTTCAACATTGGTATTGCATCTACCACAGACACCTTGGGTATTTTTGTGGAAACACAGTTATAGCCTAGATTGACTGACACTTGAGATTGTGCCTGTTTGATTGCAGCAGTTCATGTTCAGCACACCCTGTAGGACAACATTGGTATTGTATCTGTCTCCAGCCCCTTTTTTCTTTTGTAGAAATACAGTTATAGCCTAGGCTGACTGACACTTGAACAGATACCCATTTGATTGTGGCAGTTTAGCATCAGCAAGCATATTCACAAAGTTTTGTTTTTTTCAGGCTATTTATTGATAAATGTTTTTGTAAATAATGCATACAGTTGTACACATAAAATACTGTTAGTAACAGATATATTAGATTCAGATTCTCATATGTCAACAGTTGTGTTGATTGAACATATCACATTGTTTTTGGTATTGTACTCATTATATTGATATGTGTTCAGCCAAATATCATGCTGCCAGTCTCAGATATTTGTCATATTGTCCACAATATTGTCAGATCACTTTCTCCTCATTTTAACACTGACATTGTGGCTGCTCATATAAATCACTGAATGCAGACATTACAATATGTTGATTTGAGCATTCATACATTTGCTAATGACCTATGTGTTTTTATTTGTGTGTCTAAGTATACAGAATTGCTCAGAAAAGAATACTGTCATCCTTTGTAACAGTACAACGTATAGAGCTATAGGTAACTCTGTCCATAATGGATGTGTCTCAGTTCTTATGTAAGTTGTCATCATAATCATACTGTGTTGTGCTATAACATTCATGGAACTGTTCTGTGTGATAGACATTTGCTTTTCTTTTCTGTTGTGTTTTGTAATTAATCTTTACAGAACATGGTACCCGTGGACATTCCTCAATTTGAAGACGACTATGTGCACATGAGAGGCTACTGCCAGAGTCTTCCGAGGAAGATGGTGACGATAGTGACAATGATGATGCTGAGGAACCTGGACCCACCGCTGAGCCATCCTGCCTTAACCAACCCTGGAGTAGACATGGATACCACTGGGATAGAGACAAGTTTTGGGAGGAGATCCAAGAGGTCATGACTGATGTGTTCTGAACACAGATGTGGAACATGATGGGGAACTTCTTTGAGGATATGCCATGAGCCATGCGTGATACGTTCAGGGTTATAGCTCATGAGATCTTTCACAAGTTTGATCCCCATCAGCCTGGTCCAAGTATTGGACTGATGTGTTCTGAATACAGATGAGGGACACGATGGGGACCTTCTTTGAGGATATGCCATTGGCCATGCGTGATATGTTCAGGCTTATAGCTCGTGAGATCTTTCACGAGTTTTATCCCCATCAGCCTGGTCCAGTAAGAATTGGACTGATGTGTTCTGAACATAGATGAGGGACATGATGGGGACCTTCTTTGAGGATATGCCATGGGCCATGTATGATACGTTCAGGGTTATAGCTCGTGAGATTTTTCATGAGTTTGATCCCCAGCAGCCTGGTCCAGTAAGTATTGTCTGTGTGCTCCACTTATGTTATGCTGCTAACATGGTGATTGCCATTTCATTGACGGGACTATATATGCACTGCCATTTCATTGATTGGACTATATATGCACTAATGTGCATGCATACCTTGCATCTGTCATGCTTATCTACTATTGTTGTTTCAATTCACTTCAGTTTCAATGTGCGCATGACACACACTAACACATTATACTTTCCACACATATTCATCTCTTCCCACATTGTGGCAGTTAACCTGCAGATAATGCTGCAAGAGATAGACAGCAAACGTGTGTTACTGAAGTGACTGACAGACAACATATGTTGTCCATATTCGATCACTAACAGTGTCATATGGCTTGGATTTCTGTTTTGCCATATCAGGTATGTGGAACATACAGACATGTCATTCCACATGTTTTTTTGATGACAGTTGTCATGATGTGTCACTGTCATGATGTGGGGTTGTGTCATGGTTTGGCGATACTGATGCCTTATGGGATCATCTACAGGTATATCCTGTCTATGTGTAGTCCTCCTTTTCTGACTGCATCAAACAGCAATGTAACATTAATCTGTACACAGTCTTACAGATAACACATTATTTTGCAGTATATTACTCCATGTGTGTTGTGTGTAGCATTTCTACACCCATGATGTAGTGTACACTTTCCATAAACAGTTGTACACATTAAATGACTGTACATGTGTGTTCACATAGTCATTTACATATTGATACACAAATGTACCTTTGACATGCGAGCATGATGTGCTGTAATAGGTTCATAGGTGTTTACAGCTGTACACATTAAATGACTGTACTTGTGTGTTTACATAGTCAGGTACATACTGACACACAAATGTACCTTTGACATGTGAACATGATGTGATGTAATAGGTTCATACGTTCATAGGTGTTTACTTGGTTAACAACTACAAGGGCCTTTTTTAAGCCTAGCCATGCATCCTAAATCTCTGACAAGTTCTTGTACCCTTGATAAGTGTAAGCAGGTGCTTGGGATATGAAACATTTGCAAGCAGTGACCTGGAAGATGAACCATTTACAGGCTGCCTATGCCCATTAGAGACATAGTTGCTAAACCAGGGATGAATTTCCTGTCCTCCATCCAGTTGTCCAAGTTACACCTGAATTGGATCATGGAGGAACTTTGCTTCACATGAATGGGGACCTGTTCCAGAGATGGGATATTCTCTGGGATACATACCTGTCTCTCCAGGAGGTCCTATTTATATCACAGGCAAGGTTTAAGAATGGGTAATTCTTGAGCTGTTTGTTTTGAGGATATGCAGAAGGTCACTCAGAGTGTGGTCTGACAATGCTTTGTATGCCAGGCATAGATCTTCCCTCAATAATCCTGTAGGCGACAGAATACAGGGATAAGGCCTTGATGTGGTCTGCATAGGACATGTTACGTATGCCCCTGTATTCTTTTAGTGAGAAACCTATGTGGACATTCAGGTTGTTGGATATGCCTAGTTAGGTACATTCCAAAAGGGCATTATACTCAATGACAGGTCTGGTGAATGCCTTATTGGTATGTACCAAAAGGGCATTATACTCAATGACAGGTCTGGTGAATGCTGAATACAGCAGATAAATGACTTCATTGGACCTAGATACCAACCTTTGTTTATAAGTTGCACAGCAAAGAATAATTTCTTCACTACTGTAGATACATAATGATCAAAGGCGAGATTACTGTCTATCTGTGTCCCTAAGTCTGTGACTGCTATGTCAGCTCTAAGGGGTATGTTGTCAATATGATAGTTACCAGAGGTGAATGACTTCCCAAAGGATACTATTATGCATTTCTTGGCATTTAGTTTTGGTCCATGGCTCTGACAGCAATTGTAGGTTTGTTTAGCCCTTCCTGAAGAAGATTTGTGTCAGTGTGTGTTTCAATGGCAGCTCCTAATTTGAAATCATCTGCAGATTTAGTCATCCAGAGGCCATTGACATTAGCCTTGACTTCAAAGAAGTAAATGCCAAATAGGAGCACTCCCATCCTTGACCCCTGATCCTTGAGGGAGTCCACTTTAACTGGCCTCTTTGTAGAGGTGAAGTCACCAGTTCTGACTTCCTGGGTCCTGTCTGTGAACCCATTGGCTATCTACCAGGTGAAATAAGGGTTTGTACCTAACCTCTTGAGTTTGTCAAGAATGTCCAAGTGGGGTATTGTGTTAAAATGCCTTGACTAGGTGAACATAGTGTGAACCATTTTGCCCTCATCCATTGCTTTGGTAACCTTCTCAAAGAAGACCACCAGTTTGAGTAGGCTTGACCCGCCCTTAATGAAACCAAACTGGGTTGGGTCCAGTATCTGGAGGTTTACTGTATCATTGTTGATCATTTCTATGATAATGCTTTCCATGGCTTTGCATATGACACTAGTGAGACTTATAGGTTTGTAGTTTCCAGGGTCTGTAGATGCCCCACCTTTGTGCAGAGGGATGACTGATGCTGTTCTCCATTTATGAGGCATGAAGCCTGTTTGAAGGCTACAATTAAATAACAATTCCAGAGGGCCTGATAGGTCATGTTTCATGCTATTTAGAAGGCATCTTGGGATGTTGTCTAGGCTCATTGATGCAGTATTCTTGGCATTAGATGGATCATTAAGGACCTGTTCCCTAGTGATAGCAGGGGGGGATGTATTTGATGGTATTTCCTGAGGGAAGATTGAGGAGAAGAGAGGGGTAAAGTTGGAACTGAATTTGTCAGCCAGTATAAGTGTCTCCATTTACAATGAGTTCTGCACAAAACTGTGTATTGCTCTTGAGGTTGTGGACATAGCTAAATAATGCCTTGTGGTTGTCCTTAGCCTGGAAGGCCAACTTTGTCTCAAATTTGGCTTTATTAGACGAGGGTAGTGTGACAGCGGTGAGGTCTGCGGTGGGAGTGATGGATGCATTTAAGGTGGAGGTGGGATTACATCAAGGATCAGCTCTGAGCCCTTTCTTATTTGTAATGGCGATGGACAGGTTGACAGACGAGATCAGACAGGAGTCTCCGTGGACTATGATGTTTGCAGATGACATTGTGATCTGTAGTGAGAGTAGGGAACAGGTGGAGGAGACCCTGGAGAGGTGGAGATATGCTCTAGAGAGAAGAGGAATGAAGGTCAACAGGACTAAGACAGAATATATGTGTGTGAATGAGAGGGAGGATAGAAGAATGGTGAGGATGCAGGGAGTAAAGGTGGCGAAGGTGAATTAATTTAAGTACTTGGGATCAACAGTTCAGAGTAATGGTGAGTGTGAAAGAGAGGTGAAGAAGAGAGTACAGGCAGGATGGAGTGGGTGGAGAAGAGTGTCAGGAGTGATTTGTGACAGATGAGTACCAGTAAGAGTGAAAGGGAAGGTCTACAAGAGGGTAGTGAGACCAGCTATGTTATACGGGTTGGAGACAGTGGCACTGACAAAAAGGCAGGAGTCAGAGCTTGACGTGGCAGAGTTGAAGATGTTAAGATTTGCACTGGGTGTGACGAGGATGCACAGGATTAGGAATAAGTATATTATAGGGTCAGCCCAGGTTGGAAGGTTTGGAGACAAAGCCAGAGAGGCAAGATTACGTTGGTTTGGACATGTGCTGAGGAGGGATGCAGAGTATATTGGGAAAAAGATGCTAAGGATGAAGCTGCCAGGTAAAAGGAAAAGAGGAAGGCCTAAGATAAGATTTATGGATGTGGTGAGAGAGGACATGCAGGTGGTTGGTGTGACAGAGCAAGATGCAGAGGACAGGAAGAAACAGAAACAGTTGATCTGCTGTGGCGTCCCCTAATGGGAGCAGCCGAAAGAAGAAGAAGACTTTAGTTATCCTCTGAGTTGTTTGTTTAGTTTGATGAGAGTGCTTTTATCCTGCTGGGCACTGCACCACCTATTTTTTGCCATGATTTTCTTCCTTCCCTTGTACAGTCTATTGATTTTGTGACTCCTCCAGGGCGGCTTGTTTTTTGAGTTAGTTCTGAACTTCTTCCTGGTGGGTATCGCTGCCTCTATGCAGCTATTGGCATACTTGTATAGAGTTTCTGTAAACTGTTTTGCATAGGCAGAAGTGTTCTCAGGGTTTATGGGGGCAAGAAACTTTCACTTAATAGCAGGAAGTTAGCCTTATTGTATTTCCTAAATATTCCAGGGTTGGCTGGAAGCCCAGATTTTATTGTTACTTCAAAGGAGACCATTTTGTGATCTGTTCTTGACAGGGAAGACATTACACTAGAGGATGTGCAGCACTCTCCCATATTAGTTAGGATCACATCCATTATGGTTTTACCCCTGGTGGGTGCATTAACAATCTGGTTCAGAGAGTTTGTGTTTACAAAATCAAGGAATTTCTGTGCCTATATGTTTGGTGTCATATAGGAGTCTCAGTTAATAGTGGGGTAATTAAAGTACCCATGAATATGGTATTTTGTTGGATGGTATGTGTTTTCAATAAATTTAAATACATGGTATGGGAAAGGGGGCTATAGCTTACAAAGAAGTGGTATTAGATTTTGCCTATGGTCATTTGAACATGGAGAAGCTCAAGTGTATTATCCCCCTTGACCAACCTTGATATATATTTATTTTTGCTGTAAATCGAGACACCTCCACCTTTAGTCTGTGTCTATTAGCTGGTCTAAATGTGTGGAAGACATGATAAACTTGCACTGTCGGTGGGCTTTCCTTGGCTTTAAACCATGTTTCAGTGACTGCACAAACTTCAGCATTCTCTAGGGTGAAGACAGCTTCTAGGGAGTGGATTTGTTTGTTTAGACTCCTAGCACTGAGCAGTAATACCTTTAGATTTTCTTGGTTTTGATTTGCTATGCCAGAAGTACTTTCAGTTTGAGAATTGTTTAAAAAGGCACTATGGGGGAAGACAATGTTTTAGCTAATGTTTGAAAGCCTAGAAGGGAGAGGTGCAGACCATTCCTGACAAAGCAGCATGGTCTGCTGACCATCTCCTTTCATGCTGACAAATATTGCACCACCTTAGAATGACACCAGAAACTAAGCTAATTATTAAAGCCAGTCATCTTTTGTTTGTATTGTGGCATCATTGTTGGAGAAGGTAAAATGTTGCTCAGTGCTAGGATTATACCAGCCAGGGGCACACATTCCAAGAGCTCCATGATGTCTCTCTTCATACAGTCTAGGGAGGTATGTCTCAGGTTATTTACACCCACATGGACTAAGACTGAGTCATACTGGTACTTGTGGTCCAATGACCTCAGTGCGTAATGTGGTTGATTCTAGCCTCTGATAAGCAATTGACTGTTACTTTCTCCTTTCTCAGCCTGGTGAGTGGTACATCAGTGTGTCTCATGATGGAATCTCCAATGACTAGAATATTGGATTGTGTGGTCACTTGCCTTATGCCCACAGGGGTGTCCTCTGCTCCATAATATCCAGGATGATTGATATACACTTGCATTTCTTTAGCTGACATTTGCATGACAATATATCTGTATGTGCATTTAATTTTTAGCTTGCTTACCTATGCATATTGATGTTACATGATTGCACATTACTGCGTATGTGTATTTTATACATGTCCAGTTCTGTGGACATCAGCAATCCATCTAGCCATTTGACATACATTTCCCATTTTGTTAAATGTATGCCCCCTGTGTGGCTTCTACAGCATTTCCATTGTGTCAACTTATCTTATCCTGTTTTACCTTGATGTGGTTCCAGGTTCTGTACCTCTCTCCCAACTTCATATTTCTGTATTATTTTTTGCAGGCATGAATGCCTTTGCTAAAACTACTGTCCATTGCTATTATTAATTTGGCACAGTGAACATGTGACACATGTATGGGCATTGTACAATGCAGGGCGTGTGCACACAAGTGGCTGGCTAATGCTTGCAATGCATTCTTGTTATCATTATACTTGTGTGTTATCCAGTGGAGATTTTCACACCCACACGCACACATAACCAGCTATATTCATTATGATGTACTGTTACATTTCTGAACATATTTTTACATGTTATTGATGTATGTATGCATATCAACACTGATTTCATGTATATTCCATTTATACCACTAATAGACATACATACACATTTACACCTGTGTGTTACCTTTGACATGGCATATGTGTGTGCATCATACACACATTCCACTACATTTTTGTTTTGGTTGTGTACACTTATGTATGTAGCAGCATTTGTTGCTCTTCTGCAGTACTTCTATTTGGCACTGTTCTTGGTTGTTTGACTTTCACAATCATGGTTGTAAGTTTGGATTTGTCCTCTGGTTGAGTAGTCTACCATTGTTATACCTGGAATTGCTCATCTGTGATGTGCTTGGCTTACATGTGCACTGCTGATGGACAAATTGGATATGTACATATGTATCCAGTGTGTACAGGGATCATACTTTATTACCCTGGAACACACATGTACCATTGTTCATACACATCCAGGCATGACTACCACACAGTTTACGTCATGTTGCAACATCAGACTGTTGAAGAACGAAAAACCAAACCAAAAAGTACAGGCAACCTTAAGACCGACTAGTAGGCTGTAAGCAGAAAAGCACAAACGAAATCTCCTTTAACGCAGTATTTATTTTCAAAACAACGCGTTCGCCGTAACCAATGTCACAGCTTCATCAGAAGTAAACAGTTAACATAAGCCCACACAACATATTTATAGTACTCAGACAGGAAATAGTAAACATCAATATCCTGTAATGCATAATTAATTAAGCTAATTAAAAACAATGTTAATATTCAAAGTTTAAATAAAGTAAAAAAACTTTAGAATAGCTTTTGTCGTAATTGTAAATAGTATAGGGTTACATACATAAAATAATAACATGCTATTGTATAAAACAGTTACCTCAAGTAACTCTTCAATTTTAAAATACAAGCAATATTACAATTTTCATTCAGACCAGGTGGTCTGAATGCATCCAGACTCAATTGCCATGCCAATTCTACATTTTCTAACAAAATTGAAACTGGACCTCCTCTAATGGTTGGCACTACCTGGTCAATGCCCATAAAACTAAAACTATGGTCGGGTTAATATTCACGTGTTTTGCCAAGGCATTTTCCAATAGTGGTTTTTTTATGGCATAAATGTGTTGGTATACCCTTTCCTTAAGTTTACGGCTGGTCATTCCAATGTAAAAACATGGGCAGCAATTACACTGGGCAAGGTATACAACTGATTTGGTATCACAAGAAATCCTGTAATGTATAGTATGCTTAGCATTCCTGATCTTAAAGGAGCTGCCTGGTGTAATAAACTTACACATATTGCAAAAGCCACATTTAAAAGACCCCTTAGATCTCGGGCCAATTGACAGATTAGAATTAGTCTGTAATAGTTCCTTAAGGTTACTCCCTCTTTTATAAATAACAATAGGACGTGTTCCAAGTTTATCAATTAGGTTGGGAGAATTGATTACTAAAGGCCAGTTCTTTAGTAAAGAAGCCCAAATGTCAGGGGAATATAAGGTGTACTGAGTAATAAAACTCAAAGAAAAGTTTTTTGTTTGTCCCAAAGTGCTTCCCGTATTATCCTGAATGGTACATTCATTAATTTCGGGTGTCAGCATCTGGTTTTCCTGGTCAAGTAATGGTCTATAGGTACCTCTTAGTCGTTTTGTATCAACCTCTAATATGAGATTGTTAACCAGTGTATCAGGATAGCCTCGATTCAAGAATAAATCTTTTAGAAATCCACATTCACTTCTGAAATCATCAAGTGTAGTACACATCCTTCCTGCACGAACTAACTGCCCCTTAATAATGGACTTTTTTTGTTTAGGTGGGTGGAAACTACTGTAGTGCAGGAAGGAATTGCAATAAGTTGGCTTTCTATAGATTTTAGAACGGTAAATACCTTTGTCAAAATCTTTCATTAATTTAACATCCAAATAGTTAGCTTCCATACTGGAAAAGTTGAATGTAAACTTTAAGCATTCTGTAGTAGAATTTAAACATTCTACAAACAAAGCTGCTTCTTCTTCATTACCATTAAATAAAATGAAAATGTCATCCAAGAATCTGGTGTAATATCTAACATTTTTCACCAGATTTTGGTTAGACAGAAGGAAATGTTTTTCCCAAAGGCCACAAATAAATTGGCTAGGCTCGCCACAAGGGAGCCCATAGCAACCCCACACTTTTGTAAATAAAATTGTTGATCGAAAAGGAAATAGTTACAAGAAAGAACTATACCCAGAAGTTCAGTGACAACTTCAATATCAGTGTGGGATGCTCCTAACTCCTTAAGCAGAATTTCAGTCCATTCAACAGCTTCATTATGAGGGATGGATGTGTATAAGTCGATGACATCGATTGTCAAAAAGTTCAAATTGCCATCAAATTTTATACTATTAATGTCATTAAGGAAGGACCATGAATCCTTACAAATGGTAGGAATCTTTTTGACGTATTTAGACAAAATATTGTCTACAAGTTTAGAACATGGATACGTCATTGATGACCTACCATCAATTAGGGCTCGCATAGGGGGGTTGTTTTGATTTTTGTGAATTTTTGGCAACCCGAACATAACAGGAGATTTGGGAGATACAATGTCAATGTAATTGTATGTATCTAAATCAATTTTACCTGCTAGAAACAAGTCACGAAAGTAACCCCGAATGCGTCCCTGGGTTGTGTTAACCTCATTAATAGAGGAAATCACATAAGTTGGTGAATCAAGAACATGTAACATTTTTTGTTTATATTGATAGTCATCAAACACAACCAATCCACCACCTTTGTCTGGTTTTAAAAATCTGATGGGAAGAGATTTTAAAATATCTAACCATTTCCGTTGTTGAAAGGAAATATTAAGGGTGTTATTATTTCTATTCTGTATTGCAAAATGTGTCTGAAATCAATCTCACACATTTGTTCAAAAAGTAAATTAGGTTGAAGGGGTGGATTGTACACACTAGGAAGTCTAAGTTTATTGCCAATATTAGCAGGTTCATTGTTAAATAATAACCTTAAATTCAGCTTTCTAGTGAAACACTTTAACTCCATAAGAACCTTAGCTATGCTACCATAAGAGCTAGGCACAAAGGTAAAACCAAGAGCTAACAGTTCGATGAGGTCAGAATCAAACTCCAAAGAGGAAAAATTATAGATGGTAAAATCTTTTTTATGATTAAAATATAATCTAGGAAAAGGAATAGAGGCATTAGAAGAGGAACTAAGAGCTGGGTCTGGTATTAGTTCCTCCGGTTCGAGTTGGAGCCTTTCTTCTGCCTCTGTTGTCCTAAAAAGCATTAGTCTTAGGGACCGTACCTGTACCTTGATTCTGTTGACTACCATTCCTTGGTCCCTTATTAATAAAATTGGGACCTTTATAGGAATTTTTATCCTATTACTTCTTCTCACCTCTTGAAAGGTTGAGAACCCTGTTGTTCTGGGTTTTCAGCTCCTGGGACTGAATCAGCTACTGGCGATATAGAAGGCTCATTACCATTTATACCAGAATCAACAATAGCTTCCTGAAGTAAATTTGGGTAAGCCTTGTTCGTCTGGTATGCTGTTCTGTCCCTAACCAGTTTCTTGTTTTATTGATTTTAACTTAACAAGAAAAGTCTATGCTGCAAAATGCGGTCATAGTCATATTTAAATTAAGTAAACAAAAAGTTAGATTTAATTTCCACATCAATCAAATTAATTTCAGTAATAAGTGAAGCAATTTTAAAATCATAATGTTTAACAATAACATGCAACAGTTGGAAACCTTGCTCTTGAAACAAACTCTTAAGTTCCAATAGGTAGTTATTGTCCAACAAAAGTCCAGAAGGCTTAAAATTGTTCCTTAAGCCTTTAGGAATTAGGCCCTCCTGAATACATTGCCTAAAGTATGCAGCTTCTAATTGCAACTTTTTTAAAACAAGAAGCTTTGAATCAAATACCTTGAGGCGTTCATTCATGTTAGTAGAATCAGAAGGAGCCCTCTGTTCATCTCGGGCATTCAGTCTGTCAATTTCAGATATAAAAAAAGTAAATGGGTTTTCCTTGTTGATCCACGCTTCAAGAGGTAACCGCTCTCCTACTGTAGGAACGTCATGAATTCCCGAGTGAATACAAAGCGGGTTGGTACAGCAGGATTAATAGCTGTAGTTGCAGGTAAGGCATAGTTATTATTATTTGCACAAGCTCTCATTTGAGCAGAAAAAACTACAGGTAAACCTCCACATGTTCCCACTGTATCAGTCGTAGAAAGCACAGCCCCACTAGGCTGATTAGCATCACCAGCAGTAATGTAAAGGAGGTTGAGCTGCTGGAATAGAAAAACCGCTTCCCTCTAGGCGGAAGTCCCAGTCGTTGTGCCAGCTATCGTGGATACTGCTCGTGTGGATGGAATAAGCTGTTCAATAACATCAATGAGGGCATGTAAAGCCTCAATCTTCTGGGAGATCGAGGATAGTAAAGAAAAATCCACTTCTTCATTTTTCTATGTTGGTTAACTGTCCCAAAAGGTTCGGACTAGCCGGACTAACAGGAGTGCCCTGCTTCCATAAGCACAAAACAGACTGTTGAAGAGCGAAAAAACCAAACCAAAAGTACAGGCAACCTTAGGACCGACTAGTAGGCTGTAAGCAGAAAAGCACGCATGAAATCTCCTTTAGCGGTATTTATTTTCAAAAAACAGCGTTTTCGTAACCAATGTCACAGCTTCATCAAGTGGCAGTTAACATAAAGCCCACACAACATATTTATAGTACTCAGACAGGAAATAGTAAACTATCAATATCCTGTAATGCATAATTAATTAGCTAATTAAAAGACAATGTTAATATTCAGAGTTTAAATAAAGTAAAAAAACTTTAGAATAGCTTTTGTCATAATTGTAAATAGTGTGAGGTTACATGCAAGCCATTAATAACATGCTATTGTATAAAACAGTTACCTCAAGTAACTCTTCAATTTTAAAATACAAGCAATGTTACAATTATTGTTTACAATTACGACCAAAGCTGTTCACAAGTTTTACTATTAAACTTTGAATATTATTATTTTAAACTTAATGAATGTTACTACTGACTATAATATTGTGATGTTAACTATTTACAATTATATACGAACTTTTATAATTTCTAAATTAAAATTTGTTTATTATTTCTGCTTACCTAGATTGTTGTGACTGTTTTGGCTGTTATCGGCTTAACAGCGAAAGAAGATGAATTTTACTCAACTTTATGATGTGGCTATTCTCATAGAAAGAGTTTTCTCAATGTCACTGAGCTCCATTTCTCTTGATGACTAATGAACTTTTCTTATTCATCAGCGTTCTGAAAGTATGCTGGGACATGAACTGCCGCAAGAGATTTTGTTACTATTGAGAAATATTCCCAAAGTGGTTCAGCTGTGAACGGAACACAGCCAACATTTCAAACAATTGTTTTAAAATTGCCTGAAGATGAGCTATGTTTACCAGTAATGATGCCAGGCATGATCTCTTGAAAAGTACGAAACTCTTCACTCGTAAATGCAACTATGCAGACAAGTGAGAAAAGAAACATGAGATGCTATGATTTTAAACGAGATGAAGATGGTTCAACGAATATTTGCAGATACATTCAGGTATTTTGTATGAAAATGACTATTAACTTTGATGTTCGCACATGTTCTGGCTTTAATTTGCTTAAAATTTATTCTTAGTTTATTCTTATTGTCAAATTGTAATTCTTACAACGGATTCTGATTGTATAATTTTATACTTTGGTATTCAATTGCTGGAAACATTTAATTAGTATTAATTTATTTATTGAAGTAATATTTATAATTAATTCCTACTGATATTAGATGTTGCATTACTTTTTCAAATTGAAATGCTTGAATTGATAATGGTATTATTTAAAACTGTAATTTCTTTGTTACTAATACCAGACCCAGCTCTTAGTTCCTCTTCTAATGCCTCTATTCCTTTTCCTAGATTATATTTTAATCATAAAAAAGATTTTACCATCTATAATTTTTCCTCTTTGGAGTTTGATTCTGACCTCATCGAACTGTTAGCTCTTGGTTTTACCTTTGTGCCTAGCTCTTATGGTAGCATAGCTAAGGTTCTTATGGAGTTAAAGTGTTTCACTAGAAAGCTGAATTTAAGGTTATTATTTAACAATGAACCTGCTAATATTGGCAATAAACTTAGACTTCCTAGTGTGTACAATCCACCTCTTCAACCTAATTTACTTCTTTTTGAACAAATGTGTGAGATTGATTTCAGACACATTTTTGCAATACAGAATAGAAATAATAACACCCTTAATATTTCCTTTCAACAACGGAAATGGTTAGATATTTTAAAATCTCTTCCCATCAGATTTTTAAAACCAGACAAAGGTGGTGGATTGGTTGTGTTTGATGACTATCAATATAAACAAAAAATGTTACATGTTCTTGATTCACCAACTTATGTGATTTCCTCTATTAATGAGGTTAACACAACCCAGGAACGCATTCGGGGTTACTTTCGTGACTTGTTTCTAGCAGGTAAAATTGATTTAGATACATACAATTACATTGACATTGTATCTCCCAAATCTCCTGTTATGTTCGGGTTGCCAAAAATTCACAAAAATCAAAACAACCCCCCTATGCGAGCCCTAATTGATGGTAGGTCATCAATGACGTATCCATGTTCTAAACTTGTAGACAATATTTTGTCTAAATACGTCAAAAAGATTCCTACCATTTGTAAGGATTCATGGTCCTTCCTTAATGACATTAATAGTATAAAATTTGATGGCAATTTGAACATTTTGACAATCGATGTCATCGACTTATACACATCCATCCCTCATAATGAAGCTGTTGAATGGACTGAAATTCTGCTTAAGGAGTTAGGAGCATCCCACACTGATATTGAAGTTGTCACTGAACTTCTGGGTATAGTTCTTTCTTGTAACTATTTCCTTTTCATCAACAATTTTATTTACAAAAGTGTGGGTTGCTATGGGCTCCCTTGTGGGAGCCTAGCCAATTTATTTGTGGCCTTTTGGGAAAACATTTCCTTCTGTCTAACCAAAATCTGGTGAAAAATGTTAGATATTACACCAGATTCTTGGATGACATTTTCATTTTATTTAATGGTAATGAAGATGAAGCAGCTTTGTTTGTAGAATGTTTAAATTCTACTACAGAATGCTTAAAGTTTACATTCAACTTTTCCAGTATGGAAGCTAACTATTTGGATGTTAAATTAATGAAAGATTTTGACAAAGGTATTTACCGTTCTAAAATCTATAGAAAGCCAACTTATTGCAATTCCTTCCTGCACTACAGTAGTTTCCACCCACCTAAACAAAAAAAGTCCATTATTAAGGGGCAGTTAGTTCGTGCAGGAAGGATGTGTACTACACTTGATGATTTCAGAAGTGAATGTGGATTTCTAAAAGATTTATTCTTGAATCGAGGCTATCCTGATACACTGGTTAACAATCTCATATTAGAGGTTGATACAAAACGACTAAGAGGTACCTATAGACCATTACTTGACCAGGAAAACCAGATGCTGACACCCGAAATTAATGAATGTACCATTCAGGATAATACGAGAAGCACTTTGGGACAAACAAAAAACTTTTCTTTGAGTTTTATTACTCAGTACACCTTATATTCCCCTGACATTTGGGCTTCTTTACTAAAGAACTGGCCTTTAGTAATCAATTCTCCCAACCTAATTGATAAACTTGGAACACGTCCTATTGTTATTTATAAAAGAGGGAGTAACCTTAAGGAACTATTACAGACTAATTCTAATCTGTCAATTGGCCCGAGATCTAAGGGGTCTTTTAAATGTGGCTTTTGCAATATGTGTAAGTTTATTACACCAGGCAGCTCCTTTAAGATCAGGAATGCTAAGCATACTATACATTACAGGATTTCTTGTGATACCAAATCAGTTGTATACCTTGCCCACTGTAATTGCTGCCCATGTTTTTACATTGGAATGACCAGTAAACTTAAGGAAAGGGTATACCAACACATTTATGCCATAAAAACCACTATTGGAAAATGCCTTGGAAAACACGTGAATATTAACCCCGACCATAGTTTTAGTTTTATGGGCATTGACCAGGTAGTGCCAACCATTAGAGGAGGTCCAGTTTCAATTTTGTTAGAAAATGTAGAATTGGCATGGCAATTGAGTCTGGATGCATTCAGACCACCTGGTCTGAATGAAAATTGTAATATTGCTTGTATTTTAAAATTGAAGAGTTACTTGAGGTAACTGTTTTATACAATAGCATGTTATTATTTTATGTATGTAACCCTATACTATTTACAATTACGACAAAAGCTATTCTAAAGTTTTTTTACTTTATTTAAACTTTGAATATTAACATTGTTTTTAATTAGCTTAATTAATTATGCATTACAGGATATTGATGTTTACTATTTCCTGTCTGAGTACTATAAATATGTTGTGTGGGCTTATGTTAACTGTTTACTTCTGATGAAGCTGTGACATTGGTTACGGCGAAAACGTGCTGTTTTTGAAAATAAATACTGCGTTAAAGGAGATTTCGTTTGTGCTTTTCTGCTTACAGCCTACTAGTCGGTCTTAAGGTTGCCTGTACTTTTTGGTCATGTTGCAACATGATAGTGCATAGGTAGGAATGTTGTTTGGCATTTCGCCATGGCTGGTATACATCCCAATCCTGTTTGTCAACTTTCCATTGCCTGTGTGCTGTCTGTGTAACTTACCTGTTTTTAGTGTTTTTTCCAACCTTTGTCTGTCTTATATTGTGCTGTATGTTCTATGGGTATACCTGCTGTAATGACCTTCACCTCCTCTTTTCCTGTGTTTAGCTTTCCTTCTATTCTAAAAAGAAAAATGGGGCTTAAAAAAAAAAAAAATTGTCCATGCCCCTCTGACTTTCCCTTAGATTTTCAAATTCCAACATCCCTCTTGTGTGTCCCCCTTCTTCACCCATACCCCACATCTTCTTTTCTATCTTCCACTTTCCTTGGGTGGGTGTGTTATTTGTGCTCCCCGCACAAGTCCCAAACCCATTGTTAGTAACTGTTAGCTATGGGAATGTGAGTGTGATTGCCCTTCACCTTTAATTTTTTTATTAGTAAATTTATGGATTCTGTCAAAATCCATAAGCCCAGACCGATATATTTTAATGGTACATGTATTATGTAGATATACATAGTTGTCTCTCAGATTACTGTAAAGAGTCATATAAACATATATATTACAGACAGCCTTGCAGCTTTGAAGCACTTATTATAAGTTAGTGGATGACATACTGAAATATCCATTGTTGTCTGAAATGTTTCTGTATGCACTCCTGCAAATTTATGTTATGAATGCCATGCAGCTTACATTGGGACAGTTGGCATTTTTAATGTTTTTTTGTATTGATAATGGAGTCAGTTACATTCTGTAGTTGTGATTAACCTTATTGTACAAAATTTGTTATATTTCTATACAACTATCAGGATTCTTGAATTGTGATAATCTTTCTATAACTTTGGTACTGTACAATATGACTGGATAACTATTTCTTATTAATTACAGATTACTTACACATTTCTTCAGTGTGCCATTTTAACCACAATACTCCATTGCATGCTGACCTATTCTGAGATTCTTGTCTTACGTTGACATATTATGGTGTTATTTGCAAGTTTCATGCTGATACTGGCATAATGTGCTAGATTCTGTGAACTTTACGGAATCCAGCCCATTGTTCAACAAATGTTTGCACTGTTGCAAAGTTATACTTTAAGGTTTTAGATAATTCCCATTATGATTACATCATATTTAGACAGTAACATGACCTCTCCCCCAGAATTATGTAACAACTGAAATAAGAAGACACTGGTGGGAATTCAATAAAGCCTACACTTTTTTTCATGTAGGCATTGCGCCATGCTGCTTACACAAATGTGAAAGAGTTCCTCCAGAGAAATTGGACCTGCCCCTGTCAGGAAACTACCTGAACACTTTGTGACCCATTCTCTCTTTTATCTCACCAAATTGATATAATCTCAGAAATTCTTGACTGCAAACTGCATACTCCTCCTTGTACTTGTTCTCAAATCATATGTATTTCTATATTTCTCTATGATATCTCTGTATATGTCAACAATTATGCTGTATATTTTAATACTCTAATCTGTGTTATTATCTAAAGAATTATTGTTGGAGCTTTTCTCCTTGGGTCTCCACTGAAAATGGGTTTTCTGCTCAGTTGGACTTACCCGGTTAACAAATGTGAAAATAAATAAAATAAATAAATAAATAATTAAGATTCAGTAAGCTCTGCTGAGCAGCACACATGCACACGCAAACACAGAAAATTCTGTGGCATGCAAATCGCATCATAAGCAGGTGAATCTCATGCAATTGAGGTAGGTAGAGTGATCCAACAAGCAGAAAGGCATCTGTGCAGACCCTGTGTCAGTGTCCATAGTGTACACAGAAAAAATCCATGTACAGGAGTCGAGACAAACAAAAGGGGTGTAAAACTGTAGAAATGTGGACATAAGTCTCCTGAAAATGTTATACCACACACATATGTGAGCAAAACTATTATTCTGGATATCAGAAAGCTTAAGGTAATAAGTTAAATTAATATTTTTTTATAGTCTCAGCATATTTGCACTATGTGCTGCAATGCGCAAATATGCTTAATAGAAAAAAAATAGGGAAAAAAGAATTTTATACTGTGTAACAGAAATGTATTATAGGACCTCATGTGGGGTCCCTACAATGGTACAGTGCTGCTGTTGCTAACGTGATAGGGCTATGAAGTTTGTAGTTTCTAGGCTGTCAACACGGATATGTATGCAAATGAGGATTTACTGAATAGCAGAAAGGAGTAATCGTGCCCACATATCCCCTTCGTGTAGGCTCATAGACCATGTTGATGTGTAGACAGGATGTGGTTAATATCGGGGGGGGGGTCCTCTCACTTCTACTCTCTTTTAAGCTTAGGTGTGTGTGTTTGTGTGGTGCGCTGCCTGGCTGTGCATGTCCTTAAAACCGGATGTATTCAGTTATTCATTTTGACCTTGCATAAACTATGCGGTGCTGTGCATGGCATCATGCACTGAAATAGGGCCATTAAATTATGTTAATTATATTGTAGGCAGGTGGAATGCATCATAGTTAGCCAATCACACATTCAGGACCTACAACAGAGCTATATAAAGTATGCATACACCTTACATTCTGATTTTCTCCCAATACTGTGGACCATTGGAGTACATACTTGGGAATTTTAACTGAGATAATGCTAGTGGCTGATGCAGGTCTGCTATATCTGTATGTGCTAGATGCCGAAGTCATTGCTGATGGTGCTGCTGACAATAGGGTTAGGCAGAGAAGGAAAAGAGTGTTTAGACCCAGGGTAAACTTCCAAGAGCTACAAGAGTAGGAGATTATAGAATGCTACAGGGTGGACAGGAGCATAACACAAGAACTCACTGAGCTCTGCTGCCCTCAACTCAGACCGTGATCCAGTAGAGGCGAACCCATCCCAGTGGAAACAAAGGTATGTGTAGTCCTTAGAATACTAACTACAGGTACTTTCCAAAGACCATGACATGATCAGGGTCTCATGGGCATCTGCATCCAGGATACTCCACCAGTTCCTGGATGCCATGCTACCACATACCAGTGAGCACATATTTTTTCCCCTCATTGCTGAGGTGAGTGCCAGCAATATGCAACACTTCTACTATGCAGCACACTACCCAGTAGTACTGGGTGCCGTAGATTGCACTCATGTGCACAACAAGGCACCACCTGGTGAGGAGGGTAGTATCTAGGTCAACTGCAAGGGGTACCACTCCTTCAACTGCCAGGTCATATGCAATGCCTAGGGGATTATCCTGAATGTGTGTGCTGGCAGTTCTGTAGTTATCATGACTCCCATATCTGGCACTTATCACAGCTGTACCAGATGTTTGCTAGGAGGGACAACCACACAGCGATTTACTGGGGGATGCTGGCTACGCCCTAGAACTGTGGATGATGACACCCATCAGAAATTCACACACATCCATGGAATAATTCCATAATGAATCACACACACAAGCTAGGAACATCATAGAGCATGTGTTTGGGCTTCTGAAGTCATGGTTCTGGTGCAAGATATATCTGGTGGAGCCCCATAGTACTCTCCAGCCAGATATGTACATATGTTTTCAGTATGTGCTATGCTACACAATCTGATCCTGTGGAAAAAGCTGCAGCAGGATCAGCAAGGGAAGGGATACACAGCCCACAACCAGTTCCTAAGCCGCCACAGCCACACTCGAAGGAGGACGTGGAGGAGGAACCCCTTGATGATGTCCCTGTAGGCAGATGTAGGTGTGCTCAGTACACCCTGGCTTTGGCTAAGAGACAATGAGACAATGCATAACACATTCACTGACAAACTAGGGACCTAGGGACTGACACCTTATCTTACTCACATACATATATTAAAATTGATGCCAGGCAACCCACACTACCTGTATCTATCCATGTATTGGCTGTGTACTGCTTGCATCAGACAGAGTCACTCCTGAACTACAGTTCTGTCAACTGTTGCATTCACAAGGTAAGTCTCTAACCTGCACAGTACTTGTAATGATTATTATGATATGGCATTGTTTGTATGGATCTGCTACATTTATGCAAGTAATATAGTGGGTTATTTGGACAGAAGTAACATCCACATGGGACTACAGATAACCAGTCCACTATCATGTGCCCTTTAATATTCACTAGGCCTCATGCATAGAATATTCACTACATCAGTCAAGGGAGATGTTACACAGTGGGGTACAGGATATTTGACTACTGTGTATCCCAGCAGAACATGCGGTGTTGTTCTCCCACCCCAACACAGCAGTGTTCCTATATAACTGCTTTAACAGTAACTCATCAGTGGTATATCTGTAGTCCAGGCAATCTCGGTGCAGTAACATAGAAATTGATCATGCATTGTATGTCTCACTTAACACAGGAATAACAACATACATATATATGGTGTTGATTCTGTGATGAATGACTCTTCTCTGTCAGGCAGTTTGTGTGGCTCAGTGGACTAAGGAAGTTAGTATGTGTGGTGGTGTTGATGGTTCTAATCTGGAAGTGTCCACATCTTTTGGATGTGAGGTATTATTATGTTGTTTTTTTTACAGACTGTCAGTCTGTGTGTGATGTAACTTTATTAACCTCTGTCGCATAATTACATCAGATAGCTGAAGAATGCTGTGGAAAATTTAAGTGAAGGGCAGTACTGCAGAAACAGGGACAGATGTCATTGTCTGTAACATACAAAATCCTGGACTGGAGTACAGGTAGGTGTGGGCTGGAGTCAGTTTATAAGTACTAACAATCTCACTGGGCATGCTCATATACTTAGTTAAACAGAGCGCAGTCCTGTTGCTCCTTGCTCAAAATGACCTGTTATGTATAGATATGTCTATACATACATACATATATGTGCACATATCTGTCTGTCACTATCTCTCACTCTCCCATAGATAGTATATCTATCTCTATGTAAATACAAATAGATATACACCTATTTATATATATATATATATATATATATATATATATATATATATATATATATATATATGTTTGTTTAGTTGTTTGTGTCTTTTGGCTTTTCCTGGTTAGGGGTCGCCACAGCGGAACTCCGGTCCGCTAATGATTGGCAGTAGAGTTTTACGTGCTGGCTTGCCGAGCCTAACACACAACCTTCAACGAAGGAACGCCCGTTCACGCATGTCGCTACACAGAAGGCGCTCTAAATGAGAATCGAATGGGCAACGTCTAACTGTGAGGCGACAACGCTACCGCAGCACCACCACCACAGTCCCTATATATATATAGAGAGAGAGAGAGAGAGAGAGAGAGAAATTTAAAAACATACATTTCAGTCTCTCCCCATATATCTACACACACACATATATGCAACATATACACACAGAGCTATATTTATATATACATCCCTGTTATATATATAAATATGTGTGTGGATGTTTGTATGGTCCTACATACTCCTATAATGGCGAGTAAAGCTGCACTATAACACATCTATAATGTTGCTTAAAGGATCCAAAGTAAGGGCTCAACAGTACGTTATGCATTTATTTACAGACCCCTGTGCCTGCTGAATGGCAACACACATGCAACAACAGGTGAGCAGGTGGTGTAATGTATAATGTTGTATACACATGGACAGGACAAGGGACATTGTTCCTGCCCACAGGCTTGCCCAGCTAAATGCAACCAGCCACATATGGCCAAACTGGTAACTGTAGCCACATATCTAGGATACATAACAGTTATCTGACTGCTAGGCTGCTAGATGCAGATAACAGTGCAAAGCAATATCACTCTGCAGGCCACAGATGCTGTTCAACACAAGCCTAGTTTATGTAATCCACAAGTAGCTTGCCTGCACTCATGTACAAAACAGATGTCAGATGTGGCGCGTATGATAAGTACTGTGATCTATAGTATGTAATACTTTTTGGCCCTGTAAGTTGCTGGCAGCTTCCAAACTGCCCTCTTGTACAAGCCCTGCTGATGTCATCTAGCTTAAGACTACCAGTCGCCATTGTAAGTGTGTGTGTGTGTGTGTGTGTGTGTGTGTGTGTGTGTGTGTGTGTGTGTGTGTGTGTATCCCCCTGCAGAACAACTGAAAATCCCTCATTTGGCTACCAAACTACAATGGTTCTGCACTTTTTTGCCTTGTAAGTTGCTGCCAGCTTCCAAACTACTCTCTTCTACAAGACCTGCTGGTCATTGACCTTAACACTACCAGCTGCCATTGTAACATCAGACTTAAGCTGTGGTGCGTGCAATAAGTACTATGTCCTATAGTGTGTAAGACTAGATAGGTAGGGGTTATAATCTCACACCACACCACTCAATGTGTGCATATCCCCAAGCAGAACAACTGAGAATCCCAAATTGACTACCAAACTGCAATGGTGCTGCACCTTTTGGCCCTGTAAGTTGTTGCAGGCTTCCAAACTGCTGTCTTCTACAAGGCCTGCTGATGTCATCTACCTTAAGCCTACCAGCTGCCAGTGTCATGTCAGATTTAAGTCATGGCACATGCAATAAATACTGTGATTTATAGTGTATAAGACTTGATAAGTAGGGGTTCTAATCTCAGTCGAAGCCTCTCAGTGAGAATGTGTATATCTGTACGAGATAAATATGATCACCTCAGTAACTTAAAAAGATGTAGGGTTTTGCAGTATTTTGGTTTTAGTAGGTGATGTGGGCCTTAAAATCCCTGACCACAACTAGGCCTGCCGATGTCATGAAGCATAAGATGTCCTAAAGAGATTCTAATAGCAGACTTGAGGTGTAGCATGCGTGTCTCTTACTGTCATCTGTAGTGTGTACCATTAGAAAGGTACATGCAGCCAACTTGGAGTGTGTGTGTGGTATGTTGTGCCTGTAAACAGTAAGGGAGTGGTGCTACCTTCACTGTAGCCAGGTTATGAAGTCATAGCATCTTTGAACTTTAGTAGCCTAATGGCCCTACAGCCCTCACAATCCTAACCAAGTTTCTATCCTTATTTACATGATCAGCACATATTGCCCTTGTCCAGGAGGGACACAGGCAGAAGCCCTGTGGTGAAATGATGGTCAGCCAGCCAAGCATGCAGATAGCATCTGACAAGGTCCAGTGAGGTGCTCTGTTTGCCATTAGACAGGTTTCTGTTTCAAAGGTGTGTTAAATTCTGCTAAACATATCTCTCCCAAAGCATGTATTACTAATGTCACATACCAGGTTAATGTCCTTACAGTGAATAATCCATGTACCATGCCACTTACAAGTCTGCAGCATTTCCAATTAAGCAGGGTCACACATTGCCTCATATGCAAGTCAGAGATCACCTCTGAGTAGTCTATATGCCACAGGCTACAATGACAGTGATTTCAGACGATTCCCATTGAACATATACTGAAGACATGAGGTTCCCTTGTGAGGGACCATTGTGTTCTCTACAATTGCCAGTAGTGCTTGGAAAGGTACATTACCAAATGGCTATTTCACTCAAATATTGGCATGCTGAGGGGACAGTACATGGAGGTTATGAGTATGTGAGTTTAGGGTGACTGTGCCCTCATTTATGACATACAATTCCCATCTTACCACTAGGGAGACATAGACATAGTTATCTCTGGTACATTAGGTGTAAAACTGTGTGCCAGGCCTGTGTGCCCAGGTGTATCACCCCTGAATATGTACATCATGTGTTGCTACTGATGTGCTACTTACCAGGAACATAGGTGTTACCGATGGAAATTATGCTACATATATATTTACATGGAGTTTACGGCCATTAGTGGCAACGCCTAACCGGGAAAAGCTGAAAGAAGAAGAAGAAGAAGTATGTCAACAAGCATTTGTTCATCAATACCGTCTTGTAAGATATTGACATAACTTACAGATTCTATGACCACTCACAATTTGCAGGCATCAGCCAATGTTGTCAGCCACAGACATTCAGTTTTCACTTGTATTGTGGTTAAATGGATTCTAAGCAGTAGAGGATACAGGACTGTGTCCTGTTGAGCACTGCTGTTTACAGATCAACTACTGAAGGTGGATTCCCCTAGTCTGAGTATGCTTTCCACCAGTGAACCACTTAATGACCCCTATAATGATAATACTGCAGATGCTTAAGTGGTGGGGTGATAGAGTCACATGGCTTGGTTAAGTCCAGGAGGTTGAATGCCCTGATGTCCCCTCTCCTAGGTCCTTGGTGATGGCCTCAGACATATCCACCAGGTTTAATAGACATGATCTCCCTGTCAGAAATCCAAACTGTGCACAGTCAACTGTTTGTAGATTACATTTAAGTTTGCTGATCAGCTACTCAGGCAAATAGGTCTATAGTTCTGGTGGTCAGTGGATGCAGCACCTCTGTGTAAGGGGATAACAGTTGCCATTGTCCAGTAAGCTGGCATTCAGCCAGTGGTTACAGTATGATTGCAAAGAGTTTCCAATGGTGTTAGTAATCCTTGTTGGATCCCATGTAGGATGCAGCCTGTGATGATAGCATGCCCAGTAGATGCTGTGTATCCTCCATAGAGAGGTCAGTAACAGCCTGCTATGTAGATATAGAAGGTATGGGACAGGTTGCAGGAATGTCATGTGGTACAAGTGGTGGGGACAGGGGAGTGAAGTTGATGCAGAACCTGTGGGACAACAGGTTAACTATGAGTACAGACCCATTATATGTGGTATTATTACATACGAGTTCACCAACAATCTGGGCCTTTCCTCTGAAGTTACACATGTAACTACATTGTGCATTGTAGTTCTGCTTTGTGGGGGAGACTAATTTTGTCACATACTGCGTCTGCATGATGTCACAACAACACTATGTGCTTGTTTTAGCTGAGGAGGTTGTGCCTCCATTTTAGGGGGGAACAAAAAAAGAAGAAATCACTGGAAACCAGGACAGAGTAAGCTAAAATCCTTTAATAATTACAATCAACTTTCCAGGTGCACAGAGTGAACTGAAGTCCTTTAATGATTCCAAGCAATTTCCAGATATGAGTATCATTAGCTCACTCTGCCCTGGTTTCCAGTGATTTATTTTTTCATTTTGGACTTAGCTGGTGTATTACTGGATTTGCCTGTGTGTTGCTTCAGTCATCTTTTGTTGTCCTCCATTTTAGGAGGCACCCTCACCCCAACTGTCACATAGCAATGTCCACCTCTTACTGTACAGCCTGCTAATGGCAGTTGACCACTAGGCAGGTTTGCTGTGCCATGAGGAGTTCATTTTCCTCCTGTCGGGTACAGCCAAGTCTATGTAGTTGTACTGCTACTTACATAAAGCATTGGTGTAGATCTCTGCATATGTGCCTGTCCCATCTGTGGGGGGGGGAGGTGAAGTCAAGCTATGTAAACCATCCCATAGGAGTTAATAAATTGCTTTGTTGAAGTATATTTCTGTATTTACTGTAAAGGGGGGGGGGTTAGGTCTGATACTAAGTTTTAATGAGACTGATCTGTAATCAGACCTCACCAGGGAGGACCTCACAATGGGGGGGGGGGGGCTGCAGTGATCACCCATTTTGGTAAACACATGATGAAATACATTGGATCCCCTTGTGGGGATGTCATGCCACTGGTCTAGGGCATTGTAGTTAAGGACTTAGACTAACCTTTGGGCAAGTGAGCTTCAGCATGACTAAGCAACACAATTGCTGGTTACTTAATGTCATTTAAACCACGGTGTACTGATATATCTTGATAGACACAAGTACATTCAAATAAGCACAACAGGTATCTGGATTCATGGAGCTGTAGCTGGCAATGGCTTGATTAGGTGCCCTTCCAATAGTGAATAGCACCTGCAGTGTCTCCCAGAAATCACAGTGTTTCACCAAATCTGGATGTGTATCTATCCATAATGGATATGTATGCACCACCTGCATTGCCTTGCATGCTGTCACTTTGAGGTCTGAACATGTGGAAGAACATGTACTCTGGCATGTCTGTGGTGTTGTCCACCGCCTTGAACCATGTGTCTTTGACCGCTCAAATGTCTGCATATTCTAAGGTGAGGACACCTTCCACTGAGTGGGGTTTAGTGTTGCCATTCCCAGCATATAGCAGCATAACTGTCATGTTGTATGAAGATGGCATTCTCATTGGAAAGGTTTCCCTCCAGACAGTACCTATAAGATGCACTGTGGGGGTGTCAGCAGCCTTGGCCAGTACTCAACATCCCAGGGGTGAGAAATGAAGACCATCCCTAGCAAAGCTTTGATGTCAGTTGAGCAAGTCATCCCAAGTGGATATATAGTGGATCCCCTTACAATGACACCACATGTTAAGGCAATTACTGACATCCATCATTTTCTCTGCATATTGAGCCATCATCCTAAGTGAGGGTCAAATGAAACTGAAAGCTATGGGGATACCCACGAGAGACTCAGAGTGTCTAAGCTCAGTCATATGTCTGCATACAGTCCAGTGACATATATCCCTAGTCATACACACCTACAGGAACTATGATCTCATCATTATGTTACCTGATATTCCTTGAATTGTGGCAATGTGTAATGGAGTATCATGTCAACCCATAGACAGTTAACTGTGACCTTTCCCATATGTAGCCTGGTGACATGGACATCAATGTGTCTCACAATGTAAGCACCTATGAATAATAGTTTGATTTTGTGTTTTGCCTCAGGTGTTTGACCAGTGAGACAGTGGTGTATGAACTATTATGTGTACTGTGCTCTCCAGAGGTATGCTTTTCTGAGTGTCTTTTGCTTGGGAATGTGTCTGGTAAGGAGCTGCACACATGCAATTGTGTGTGTGATGTGGGTGTGGGTGGAGTAGGAGGTGGGATGTGCATGTTGGCAAAATGCTCATTGCCACATGTACTGACTGTTGTTTGAGACACCATTGAATCAAGATTTGAAATAGTCACATCTGTCACACGTTGTGTTTGTGTGGCATAGGAGTAGAGGGGTGGGGACACTTTCCACATCTCATCAGCAGTCATTGATAGTGCCACTAGCAATACAGTCATGCTTGTGAGTACGTCACAGCATGCCATAATTAGGCAGTGTCATGACAGATGGTGAAATGTAACGTCACCTTTATGTACCTGCATGTGCAAGTCCAGAAAAGTTAGGGTAATGATGCCACACCCTTGAGGTTGACAGCCTGAAACACAGTGCTTGTAAGCACTCCTTGCAGTGAAGATGTGGATGTCTGTGCATGCACAGAGGACTTGTTCACTTTTGCTGACATTATGTTGACCTTGCAAGCATACAATGCCTGTCAAGCAACCAGACAGCAAACTGGTGGTTGTGTGACATGATGTGGGAACACAGACATGTTCTGGGTACCTAACTGTACACTATGACATACCTAGGACATGTGGCAGGTTGAAACACTTTGGCCAAAGGTGGCCACTCCTGCAGTAGGCCTCAGAGCCATGGCATGCAGATATCCACAATTAATCTGCTGAACATCAGGATGCATGAATTTCTGTGAATTTGACACCTAACATGGATCACCATCACTGCTGCTTGTTTCAGCAAGCTTGGACATATATGTCACTGGACATTGCACATTATATTGCGATGCTGCAGCTGTGTTCCTAATCACTATCTGGTCAGTTCCCTAGCGACATACCAGAAACCCTGGTACAGAAGACATAATATGTGCAAAAGCCAACTGATTGCTCAGGTAGCTAATCAAGGTATCTACCTGGAGATGGATATGTGAAGGCTATAGTGGCTTTCATGCTGTCGCACAACTATGTGGATAAACAAACAAGTTGCATCCTGCTTCTCATCATGAGCTTCATAGTAACATTTTGTGTGTGATGGCAGAAAAAGTATCGGAGCATGGTATCCCATGAGAGAGATTCTTCACAAGGTAATTGTGTCCTTTCAGGACACACCATTTGAGTAGTGTCCAACTGCAGAATACCTGTGTAAAACCTCCCACCTTACCTTCAATGGGTATACATATTAGCCTTCCCTCCATTGTTTGTCTCTGCTCTGTACAGACACCTTGGATGACTCTTTTCTTGGAACATGATGGAAGTAACTGCAATACTTAGTTGCACAGAGGACAACTAGCATTCAGTACCAAGCAGTGTCCCCAGATCTCTCAGTCACCTGATATGTAAAGCCATGAAAGGAGTTATCATGGAAACGATCAGTAACAATGTTGTACACCTACTGACACTGGACCAAACACAGTTTGTTTTGCTCAGGGGCAGATAATGCCTACCTTAACCAGTGGACCTCATTGAGTGTTAAACTATGCAATGGATGAAGGGAATATGACTCATTCCACCTTCCATGGCCTGACAAGGTGTTTGACAATATTAGGCCATCAGGCATTGCTGAAAACGGTGTAGGTTAGCTACAAAGTAGTATGTCAGCTGGTGGATAGTCAAGTGTCTGACAGTCATAACCTGGGAAGATAGCACTGGGTAGTACAATGCTAAAATGAGGCCAGTCACCAGTGGTCTTCCCTCAGACATCATTAATGGAGTAACCCTTCTAGCCAATCCCTTCTCTGCAGTCATGGCCAGTACCATTGACCTCTGACTGACTATATTGGCAGGTAATTGCAAATTAGAAGCTGTCACTGAATCCCACACAGAACCAACAGTTATCCAGGATGGCCTGAGACACACATTCAATTTTTGTCAGAGCCACTGACAAATAGTAAATGCCAAGGACTGCACAATACTATCCTTTTGGAAGTCAGCCACCCCTGGAAAATATAGTAGTGTCTGCACACAGTTGAGCCATTACTCCGGTACTTATGGACACAGAGAGTAATGTAGCCTTTGACTTTCACTGGTTGGTAAGATGTGGGGATTCATTCAGTTTTGTACAACCTGTACAGAAAGGTACGGCATGCAAATCTCAGACTGTCATTGCTATACTGTATTTGGCACTCACCACACCTATCATTTTGTGCAATGGCACATTTGCTGTGTCACTACACAGGGATATCTTACAAATGCAGCAGCCACGCAGGTTCAATGGTAAACCAATACACATTGTAAATAACATGTCCGATGCAATCTGTGTCAAGACCATACATGTATAGTCTGTCTCCTACATGCTTTGGAGGAGATATGTATGGTTCCAGATAGGGAGGTGTCAGATCCCACTGTGTACCTCCTGCTTATCCAAGACAGAACTAACACATACATTACCTGTTCTACACACCTACACCTTCACTGTGGTATAAATTGTACATGCTGGAGGGATAGGTATGTAACTCAGGCACTATACCCTATATGTAACAGGCTCCCCATGCATATGAGGCACACTTCCGCTGTAACACACGTCATGTGCAAGCTACAGAATTGGATGCAGAACAAGATAATCATAACTGGTGTAAGACAAATGTCTGTAATGGACACAGGAAATTTGTAGATGGGTAATATCCATCACCACAGCCTGTATATGTGTTAGCTCTAAAAACCCTGATGACACTTATCAAGGGTATCAGACATTTTTCAGAGATTAGGGATGCATGAGTAGGCTGAATGATGCCATTGTACTTGTTAGCCTGTTATACACTTATGAACCTATGGAACCATGCACCTATAGTGATGTACCTTTCTGAAGACATATTTCTGCTGTGCTGACATTCCATCCTATGCTGTGATGTTTATGGGTTTATTGCCACTGTGTATCCATAGGTGCCCCCACAGACTCCTGAAACTGGAACATAAACAGGTCCATGACACATCTTTCATTGTGTAAGTAAACAGCCATTACAGCATCATACAACATAAGGTACACAAAATAATGTGGCTTATTCATTACAGATGTCAGCATACAGTATCTATCAGTGACCAGTGCAAGTGGCATGGCAAAGGCAACAGTGGATTACACAATTACATATTAATTTATATAGTCACCCTGTGCATCAGAGACATAACTTCATTTCCCTACAGCGATGATGAGGATGACAGGGGTGTGGCACAGGTATCATCACTTGCATGGGGTGTTGTGTGGGGGTGCAAGAGGACTAGGATGACCCAATAGGTTGAAATCATGTTTGTGAGTCAGGAAGGGAAGGGAAGCAAGCAAGATGGACCATGGAAATATGCCGTGTGTGTCTGTTGGTGACCTGATTTTGACAGTGGTGTGTGAGTATGTGGGTGAACAGTCGAGCTCAGTGCAATCCCTACATGTGTGTATGTTGTACAGCTTTGAACTGTGCATGGTAGAACTGACCGTTCACTCTCTCTGCCCCAGAACACGGGAACTGGCTGTGCCAAGAATTGCACTGGCACCTCAGCAGCCAAGGTCAGAAGCAGCGCTAGTACCTGATGATGATGGCTGTCTGCTGGGACTGTGTCTTCCACGGGAACACCCAGGATCACAAGCCCATGGCCTGCCAAATCTTGGTGCAGACAGCACATCCCCCTCTGGAGAGCTGGATGTACTGCCACTATGGGAGCATGATTGTGCATGGCGACATGGACTGTCAGCAAATGGAGTTTCTGACCTATGTCCATGAGTCTGATGCTCAACTCCAACTAGATGTTTCATCACAGACAACGTGCGTTCCAAGACAGATATTCTGTGATCTGTCTCAGACCAACGTCTTTCCACTGCATCAGTGAACCAATCCAGGGTATCAGCAATGCAGTGGAGGTAGTCACCGATGTGAGACTGTCCTGCATCCATAACCCTGATCATTCATCTGGAGTTCTTTTCAGAATATACCAGTGCCTTCATGATGGCCCAAAACATACATGTGATGCATGTGATAGTGATGCATGATGAGAAACCTGCAACAGGTGGTGGAAGGATAGCAGGCCTCCCATGAGCACCCCTATCAATTCACCTGTGTGGAACCTCACCAGGTCCTTGGCTATGGCCAGTGTCGACACTCACTGGAGCCATAGTTGCCACACTTTCCTGTTCAATGTCCTCACCCTCTGACTGTCCAATATCTGTGGCCTCCAGGGACTGGGTATGTGTAGGCATACTGACTGTCTGCAGTGATAATGAGCGCAGAAGAGGGATGTAAACCTCTGGGACAGATTCAGCCCCTGAAACCCCCCACCTGTGCCTCACTTTGGCCACCATCATTATCAGAGTCTGAAGAGACACTGACATCAGGTTGTGTAGGACACAGAGACCAACCCCCCAGTCACCTGTGATAAAAAAGGAAAAAGCAGTACATTAATACCTGCACTATTATGCTCTGAAGTACTATGTTGCAATATATGTAAAGCTGTATACACTTGTAAATAAAAGCTCTTTACACAGCAATTTCATCAGCAACAATGAGGTACACTCTTGACATTTGTGAAGACTCTGCACAGAAGACACATATGGCAAACTGTAATGTCATGATAATATTGTCACATCTACAAGGCACAGGTATGACTCTAAAGCATGTACAGTCAGAAGATATCTATGCAGTTGGCAATCATGCCGACAGTACAACAATCCAGCCAGCAGGCCCGGGATGACACTTTAGGGAATACATTGCAGACACATATGGCAAACTGTAATGTCCTGACAATATTGTCACATCTACAAGGCATAGGTATGACTCTAAAGCATGTACAGTCAGAAAATATCTGTGCAGTTGGCAATCATGCCAACAGTACAACAATCCATCTAGCAGGCCTAGGATGATACTTTAGGGAATACATTGCAGTAAATCTGCGTCTGTAACAAAACAGTGTTGTGCTTACTAGGAATAGTACCACAGCCTTGTCTGATTCCTGACAGACCTGTGAAAAGTTATAGGAGAGTTAATGTAAACACCACCGCATGTTGTACTATAACAGAGTAATATGTCCGTATATCTCACATTTGCAGTAGCTACTTTGTTAATTGTTATGTTGGTCAAAATCTGAGCATGAGATTCATACTGAAGTTAAACTCCCCCCCTGAAAAACAAACACCTGACACCCACGTAAAAGCATGTACACTCTGACACACTGAATGCTACAGTATTACAATGCGGATCAAACTAAGCCTACCTGGATGCTCTTCTGGCATAGAAACTATGGCTCCCACATCCAATATATACAGTGTGACTGATGCCTGGGAGCTGTCATGTGTTCTGGGGTTTTCCACTCTAGACCCTCCATCAGTGACACCACGATCCCTGGGTACATCTGCTGCTCTTCTTGTTTGCAGCATTTATCATATCTGTTACATGGTGTCGAACCTGCTCATATGTCCTGCTCTGGTGACCTATGGCCTTAACGTAATGGACAAGGTCAACCCACAGTGCTGCCTGCTGTTCCCTGTTTTGCCTCCCCCTGGACGGTAGCAGTTCATGGTATTAATGGAGACATTCCATAATTATATCATTCTCAGCATTCATAAAAAGGGCACAGCATCTTGCATACATTTTTCCTGAAAGACAACAAAATGGGAACACATGTCAGGATCACATACGTGGGGAGTACACCATGTAGAGATACAGCAAAAAGCAGAATGGCTGGCAGTATCCACTGCTTGATCGTCCATGTCATATTCCACAGTGTGCAAACATACTAAGCATGTGGATATAACTAAGATACTAGCAATAGTCAGCTATTCCTGTTTATGCCATGACAGATACTGCTGTATGATCACACGCCCAACACAGGAGTCCATTGTAGTGTGTCCCCTAGGGGGCAACCCCCCCCCCCCATAATATGTCAAAACAACAGTGCCAAACAAGTAGCAGTGTGATATTACAACCACTATAAATGGACATTCTCAGCAGACCAGAGTTCCACATTGACAAAAGATATTCTGCCCTTGATGCATTGTACGTCCTCTGTAGGTGTAATAAATCTGGAGATACATGACATGTCATCATTACTGTTCTCAGAAAGGCTTAATGCTGTAATCCCCGTCCCCTAAGTATATTCACACATATACATCATGTTGTAAACAAAAAGGTTATATAGCTGATGGAGTATAACTCTCTTCTGCTGATATGTGCAGATATATAAAGTTTTTGGCAACATGTTTACTGTCTGAACAAAGTCGCGTACAAGCTTGTTCCCCTAGCCAGCTGTTTGCCTTTTTAACATGGTTCTCATTACCAGGTGATTGGTTCTTAACCAATCTGTTGTTCTGAAATGCTAATTGCAGCCAACACAGCGGATTTGCAGTATAATTAGCCAATGACATGCAACTGAACACGATATAAGGCCTTCATGTAGATTAGAAGCCCTTTCTGATATGTTGTGCTGGAAATTACTGAGTCAAGATACATGTCATCGCAGAGGGTACTTCTGAAGCAGCTACTTTTATATAGAGATGTCTGTGCTACAGGCTGCAGCTGATGCTGCAGGCAATAGGCATAGGGAGAGAGTGTGAACACTTTGAATGACAACAAGCTGTAAGAGTAACTCTGGGAGCTGTGGCAACCTTGCTGTAGAGGTAGAGCCAGATTGAGGATACCCATTCCACTCCAAATTAAGGCATGTGTATAAGCTAAGTATGTTAGGCAACGTTATCACTAACAGAGTACTAGACAACATGTTTGTTGTGTCCTTGAGCAATATAGGATATAAATATATCATTATGTCAACCATGTGGGCAACTGCCAAGCCATGTGTTACATTATGGTAGTCATTTGGAACATGTGTGCTGGCAGTCCTTGTTAGTAGCAGGACCTCCGTATGTGTATGTTAGTTGTGCAGCTGTGCTAATCTGTAATATCATTATAAAATAATTGTGTACTGCACTCTGATATTTGTCAGCCTCATTTGCATTACCTAAGTTAAACTCCTCTGTGAATGCATATTAATTCATGACCTGACACTTTATGCACTTTATAGTATTGCTATAGGAATATGTCAAGTATGTTCCTATCTGCAGGACTTTGACTTCCATCATTGAAAAGCAGACATTGCATTTGAAATGCATTGTATGGATAACAAGTGCATGATTCAGTCATTCATTGATGGAGTCACAATAATGTAATTTAAATGCTACACACCACTGGATTTGAACCCCAGACTATGTGTGGTAAAGCTTACTGCTTGCAAAGCATTTAACAGACTGAGCTACTGAGTCACTGTTACAGCATGTGTATTTGTGAAGATATACATGCACACATACAGGCTGTGACATACTTCCATCACATCCATTATTATGTGCCTGGCTTTATAGGGATGTATTTCTCCACCAGAGTCCCAGTTGATTGTGTATTTTGCCATTAATGTTTTAACAGGTGTACTTCTACATGTTGTTCATAAAAGTGAACATTTACCTGTTATTAGAGACCTCACTTACATCCATTATTATTTGTTTGAATTTCTAGTGGTGTAGTCCTGTACCAGACTCCAAGTTACACTCCCAGTTTTTCCATTACTCTTTCAGCAAGTTTGTGCAATGCAGCATGATGCGCAGCTCTGCTTAAACATGCTTAATGATGATAACTTGCAATTACTATGTTTTGCTTAAGCCACCTGTTTTAATTAACAGCCATGTGGTGTGGTAGGTTAATGCAGTGGTCCGTCCTCAGGTGCGATGGTCTTGGGTTCAAAATAGCAGACAGGAGTTTATTTTGTACGAGTTTATTATGATTTAAAATACATATATCAATATAGCTCCATTTAGCTGAGCTTACAAATGCTGTGAAATGCAATGTGCTGTGCAGTTTCCTGCAAAAAAATCTTTAAAGAGAAGAAAAACGGGGAGATAGCACAGTGGTGAAATGGGGTGCAAGCAAGGAGAAAAACATAGTGAAAGGCAAGCAGGGATGTGCAAGAAGGGGGTAGGCAAGAATGACAGTTACCCATTTCTTCATCAGTAACAACTGTGCACTTTGACAGAATTTGTAGATGAATTTGGACTGTCACTCCCAGAGAGAGGGGCGGTGACAACATAACTGTGTTGTCAAGCTAATTGGAGCAAATTATGTGTGTCTGGTGGACACATGCAAAATGGAGAACTTCGTATGGGACAATATATATATATTTTTTTTGGGAACAGGTGCCCATTTTTTTTTAAGGTGAGAGTGGAATGTTATGAAGGGACATAGGTACATGTGGGGGAGGTAAGTTGGGAAGATGAGGAAGCTTTTGCAGACAGACAAGACAGCAGACAGGGGTGGTGTGTGACACGAGGGGGCTAAACACCTTGGATGGGGAGGATGTTGTGGAATCCCAGTGTCAGGTGCCACCACAAGATAGCAATATGACACAAGTCCCCACTCATGGGACTGTCAGCACTGCTCCTTCACTGCCCCTGGGGTGACAGTGGTGGAGGCTGGGCTCTGGGGCAAGGCTGCCCACCAGGGTGGCAAGCATGGTGTCTGTCCAGTGGAGGGCGTTTATATTATGCTGTTGAAAACTCAAACTGTCAACAGCATAATAATCAACAGGAAAATGTTGAAATCCCCGAACATCGAACACACAAAAAAAAAAACAAACAAAAAAAAAACACCCAAACACAACAAAAATTGCTCTATGCAGGGGGGCAAGCCCTCCTGAACCCCCCACACCCCCGCTACTTAAATACACCAACTCCGAGATCGCACTACATTGCAGAAAATGGAAATCTCCCCTTACGGAGATTTCTGTTTACACGCGCGATGACTTTCGCTTTCGACATTTTGGTGCTGACAATATCAGCTTCGATATTGCCGGCCTTCGACTGGGTGAAGTAGACCCAGTGGAGGTGACATCCAAAACCTCGGAACACTATCCTGGAGACCAATCCTGGTAGTCCATCATGGGTGACAACACCAACCCTTCACCATCACTCCCAGATGGGGGACCCAGCCCTGACCTGTGGGGCGGAACTACCCGATGCCGCAGGTAGTGCAGGGGCAGCAGATGGTGCACCACCAGGCTGCAGCCCAGATGTGCTGGGTCCCAGTGCCATGGATGGTGAAGCCAAGGTAGGTGGATCACCTGGAACCAGCCTACCTTGTTGTGCTATAATAAATTAGATAGAACGATAAGGTAAGGTTAGTAATAACCAAACCAATGTTAGAATTAACAGAATGGAACATAATATTGATTAATCCAAATACATATTAAGGCATATTATGTGAAACACAACAATAAATAACATAACAGTAAATATAGTAACACCAAACCAGTATGAAATAACCCATAAGGCAAACCAGTATGAAATAAATCATAAGGCCAACATAACAGTTAGTTTAACAGAATATATTAATATTAAATCATAATAATAAATAACATTAATAGATTAAAGAAGATAAGGGGTGGGGGAGAGAGAGAAAAACATACCATTAGTGAGTTTGCAGATGATATTAATACATAGACTACTAATGCATACTTCTACAGGTGTGCAGTGCCAGTTGTGAGTAGTGACTCAAATTCTCTTATGGATAATGTAGAATGTATATAACTCTCCAGCATGGGACGGTATGATTTGCAAATGCATTGCATTCCAGGTAATCGTTTATCTGCTAATCACGGACCAGACAGATTGGGCAGTTGTCATTACATTATGAAAAATCACGACAGTTGAAAGGTATGTTTGTGTACATTGAGTAGACTAGACAGCCATCATGTCTTAGTTGGCAGGCATGGGAGTAGAACCCAAAAGCTATGACTCCAGGAAACATGTACACGTAATGTAACAAATGACTGCAGTGATGTTAGAATACACATGCAATGAATACAGTCCTACTGTATTTATTTGAACACATTATTTACCAAACCACAATCCTGCTTTACACTTTATTGTTATTGCTCCTTAGAATCTATGAATTATACACATGATATTTGCACAGAATGTGGGCTACCTTACCCATATACTTTGTTCCTGGAGTGGGATGAATAGAGAGCATTATATACTTATTTATTTATTTATTTATTTATTTATTTATTCGTTTATTTATTTATTTATTTATTTATTTATTTAACATTTGTTTACCAGGATAGTCTGGCTGGACCACTAGTGTCCGTTTTCAGTGGAGTCCTGGGGAGAAAAGCTCCATACAGTAACAGAATAGATGTGTACATGGTAGGCAGTAGTAGGTTACAGAGTTTCCATGGTAAAGACAGTTAGGAAACATGCTGTAAGATAGTTAACAAGGATAAAAATACAAAGTTGGGGTACAGCTTATGAGCTTAACACTTTCATGGAATAGCATAGGTACAATATATGTGCAAGGCATATTCATAGTAGAACATATTTGCAGTGTATACAATATATACAAAAAGCATCAGTAGATCACAATGTATGTTTACTGCAGAGGCATAAGGAAATAGAATCCTGCAGTGGGGTCAGGCTTCAGGGGGAAGTTGCATAAATGCATGGTATAGAGGAATGATTTAAGGAGGTTTTTGAAAGATGAGGTACAAATTTGTAATATGAGGGCAGGAGGCAGAGTATTCCAAGTCTTTACAACCTCATTGGGGAAGAGACATTCCCCAGAGCTGTTTTTATATGGGATATTTTCACTCAGAGCTTTGTTACTGGATCTCAGTTGTCTATTTGAGTTGTAGAAATTTAGAAGGCAAGTCAGGGCAGGGGTTTTCTCAGGATAGTATAGGATTTGGTGAGCTAGATTGAGTTGGTGGTATCGTAGTAAACTGGGAAATCCTAGCCAGTGTAATGCATGTATGGGCTGGCAGTGGTGGGACCGTGACTTGGCATTTATTGCGATTCTGGCAATTTTGTTGTAACATGTTGAAAGTTTGCTCAGGTCAGTTTTATTTAGGTTTATTAGCACTGGTGATGCATAGAGTAATGTTGATAATAGATAGGTTCTGGTTCTGGTAATTCTAGACTCAGAGGTTAGGTACCTTTTGCTGCAATAGAGGGTCCCTAAGTTTTGTGGACTTTGGAGATAGATAGAGGTATATGTTTGTTGAATTTTAGTTGCTGGTCAGTTGTAAGTCCTAGTAATTTGGCCTTTGGGATTGGGGAGATGAGGGTCTTGTTGGTTGACAGTATGGAGAAGGTAAGGTCACTAGACTTTGTTGGGAGAAACAGCATAGGTTGTGTTTTCTTTGGGTTTAGTATTAACTGAGAATTATTTCGCCAATTTTCTATCTCTGTGAAGGATTCTTGAACTTTTTGTTGGAGAAGTTGTAGGTTGGGTGCAGAACAGATCAGGGTTGTGTCATCAGCATATTGGACTATTTCGGCTTTTGTGGTTGCTAGGTGAATTTGATTTGTAAAAATGAGGTGGCCTAGAATTGAACCTTGTGGTACTCCAAGTGTGACAGGGTGTGGGGGATAGGGAGTTAAGCCATTTGACAGACTGAAGGCAGTTGTTCAGGTAACTACTAAACCAGAGCAGGGTGGGGCTGTTGATGCTGAGTTTAGAGAGGCAGGTTAAGAGTTTATTATGGGAGACTGCATTGAATGCTTTTAATAAGTCTAGAAAGGTAGCAGAAACTAGTTTGCATTGGTTCCTGTATGAATTAATGGTGCTGGTGAAGTTAATTAGGGCAGTGGTGGTGCTATGGAATGGACATAAGCCATGCTGAGTTTTGGATAGTAGGTTGTTTGGAGAGGAGGTAGGTGAGGAGTTGGCGATGAATACACCTTTCTAGGATCTTTGATGGAGTGACAGGATTGCAATGGGTCGGTAGTTAGAGAGGTCAGAAGAGGGGCTGCCTTTGTGAAGGGGAATAATGAATGAGGTTTCCCACAAGGATACAACAGTGTTTACAGTGATGGATCTATTTATTAGCAATGAGACAGGGTAAGCTATGGCCCTGGATGCTAGTTGAAGGTATTCGGTAGGAAGGTTATCTGCAGCGAGGGTGGTAGGTTTGAGTTTAGTTAAGAGTTTTTGGATAGTCGATACTGGTATTGGTTTGAGTGAGAAGAGGGCGGTGTTTGTTTGGGCTTTAGGGGATTGTGGGGGGTTGGTGGGACTTGTATCATTTATGAGTTTAAGTATAGAGGAGGTAAAATAGTTGTTTAAACTGGAGGCAATGTCTAAGTTTGTACCTTCTATATTTGGTGAGGGTGCAGTGATTTCTGGGCTGGAGGATATTGTTTGCTGCTGCCCAGAATTTTTGAGGGCTGTTACTATGTTTCCTTTGTAGGGAGATGTAGTAGTTCTGTTTATCTAACTTAATTTGTTTTTTTGCCTTATTTCTAAGTTCAAGAAAGGCTTGTCTAGTTGTGGGTGTTTTGTACTGGTGCCAGATTTTCCAAGCTTTATCCCTGTCTTTAAGTAAGGCCCATGTGGTTTTTGTAGCCAGGGGGCAGGGTTGCTACGAATTCTAATTGTTCTGATTGGGGCTAAATGGTTGAGGATGTTTAGAAATGTGGTGTTGAAGTATTCAACTGCTTTGTCTAGAGGGAACATTTTGATTGGAGACCAGTCGCAATATTTTAAGGCTTCCAAGAATTCTTCTGTGGGGAAGTTTTTTGGGAACAGGTTTATAGCAGGGTGGGAGTGTTATTAGGTTTGAGTTTATGAGTAAGGATAAAGGTGGGATTGTGGTCACTGAGAGAGTTGGGTAGTGTTCTGCACTGTTGGATGGTGTTGGGCTGGTTAGTGAGGATCCAGTCTAATATGGATTCCCTTTTTGTGGATGTATTGATCCGTGTGGGTGATTGTATGAGTTGGGTGAAGTTGTATAGGCGGGAGGCTGGCATAGTGGTTAAGGTGTTCACCTTATAGGCAGAAGGAATATGGTTGGCAGATGTTGGAGAGTGGATCAAGTTCCAGTCGATGTTAATATTGCCTAGTAATAATGTTTCTTGGGGAAGGGAGTGGGAAGCCCAGTGAAGTATTGACTCTAGGGTGGACAGGTTGTCACTCGGGGGTATATAGACCTTGAGTAAGTTTAGTTGCTTGTGCTGGTTTAAGAGGGGTTTAACAAATATAGTTTCTGCATTTTTGAAGTTTGGGCATTCTTTTTGAAGGAGCTGGAGTTTGAAGTTAGTTTTGTAATGTAGGGTAATACCACCACCTCTTATGTGTGTTCTGTCTGCCCTTTAGATGTTGTATTCGGGTGGGGTTAAGGAGGTATCCTTGATATGAGCTCTTAAGCCAAGTCTCTATAATGAGCATAATATCAGGGTTATATAAAGAGATAGTGGAATGCAATTCTTCTATTTTGTTCACAATACTGTAAATATTCAAGCTGAGTATTAATAAGTTGACGGGATTAAGTTTACATGAAAAGTTGAAGCTGCAAATGTTATTAGAGATTGCTGCTGGGCCAGGGTTGGGGTGAATATCACCTCCTAGTAGTAGCTGGGCAGCTATGTTAGTAATAGTTTTAAGGCATAGCATTATTAGAGAGCTGAACCTAAGACTTGGTTGTTTTCTGGATTGAGAGGTAGTAATAAATAGTCGAGGTGAGTTAAATGCGGGATTGGCTAAGGGTGGGTGGGGATGTCATTATATGTTTGGGGTGGTTAGTTAGTAGTTGTTAGGAGAAGGGTGGGAGATTTGAAGTAAATGTGTTTGGTTAGTGGGTAGTGGTAAGAGGTACTGACAGATGCTAAGGATAGAAATGTGCATAAGGAAGCTAGAAATAGGGGAGTAGTGATATATTGGAAGTGGTGGGTAAGAGACCTAGTGGTAGTGGTTTAGTTGCAAGAAAGAGGGTTTGTGTCCTAGATGAAGGTGTGTATATAATATTATGTGTGTTGTTTTATATGGGGGGAGTAGTTGTTATTTGAGGTAAGAGTGGGTAGTAGATGAGGGAGTGGTTAACTAGTGATGTTAGGTCCGACCTAGTGTGGAACGTGGGGTGTGGGTGTAACTTGGATGTGACTGGATTGGATTGTGGGAGTGATTAAGGGTCAGATGATATGGAGTAGGGATAAATCTGTGAGTAGTGGGGACAAGTGGGAAATGGAGACAGGGTAGGGGAGTGGAGTGAACCTGAGCATTAGCAAGGGTGAAAGGAGCAGGATTGCACCAAGCAACAAACAAGAAACAATCTGTGTGTTGGGCTATAGAGTGTGAGAGCAGATAAAAAACACTAGAGGTGCCCTAAGAATTTTAATAAGTAAGTTCAGCCTGTAACCCAAACTTGTGTAAAGAGGCAGGTAATTTAGGCACTGTTCAATAATGAGGAGGAGGGGGAATCAAAGAAGAAAGTTACACAGGTGGATAATTCAGTGAGGGTCGCTAGTAAATGGTATAGCAAGTAAGGAATGAATGGGGTTCCCAACTATAAATACACTTTCCCACTACCAAGCCTGGTAGTGTTCTTCCAGACCATAATAAGATAATGACTTTGTTGGTGCTTTTAACTGAAAGTGGCCTGAAGATAGCCTTAAACCGTACTGTGGTTATTGCAATACATTTATCAGGCAATTACTTTTGTATTCTTTATTTATTTCAGTTTTACAGTTGACTGCAGTGACATTAGGGCACACATGCAATGAATACAGCCCTACTGCACTTATTTGAAGACATTACTTATCAAACCATAATCCAACTTTACACTTTATTGTTATTGCTCCTTAGAATCTGTGAAGTATATACATGATATCCACCCTTACCCATATACTTTGTACCTGGGGTGGGATGAATGCAGAGAATTATTTGATTGAAAGTGGACTGAAGACAGCCAGGAGCCATACTGTGGGTTGTGGATTTATCAGGCAATTACTTTTGCATGCTTTATTTATTTCATTTTTACAGTTGACTGGAGTGACATTAGAACATATATGCAGTGAATACAGCCCTACTGCAGTTATTTGCACACATTAGTTATCAAACCACAATCCTGCTTTAAACCTTATTGCTTATTGTTATTGGTATTGTTTATTGCACTACAGTTATCAGAAAATATGGGAAAATACTTTAGAGTAGAGTGCTCCTCAAAACATAAATGTATTACTTAAAAAACTCATGAAAGAACAACAGAGGTTAAGCACTTTCGTCCTCTGGTAACTGGACTTCATCAGAACAATTATCCATAAGTCAAGAAGCCTTTTTATACATCATACTAAATTAATTGATAGCATAATGTTCAAATTAGTAAAATTTCCTCAAAGTGCCAGCATAAACAGCTACAATGTTGTCAAACCTACTAGTAAAAACATGTAACAGTTGCAAAGAAATAACTTACAACAATATACAGTGCACTTGAAAGATTACTGCAGCTAAAATTAAAAACATTTTTTTTATTTTTTATATAATACTCTTGACTAAAAAAAATTTTTCTTTACCCTATGTGACACATATCAACTGCATACCCTATGGCATCAATGCATAATTACCCCAAATAATATCCAGCTCTGAGTTTTAATATGCTGGAAACTGAAACATATTCACTTAAACCTGGTGGCTGGGTGGCATTGGTCCTAAGTTGCCATTTAAGTTCTAAGAATACTAAGAAGTCATCACTTGGTCCCCCTCCCCCACTCACCTAAGTTAACTTGCTCAATAATGCGAAAGTTAAACTGGTAGGGTTGGATTTAATGTGCCTATATAGGCCATTGTTTTCATCTTTCTTTTTGATGTCATATTTGTGTTGATATATCCATTGCCTGCATTTGCATTTAGTTTTCCCTATGTAGAATGCTGTGCAAAGTGTGCATAACCCTAGATAAACAACACCTTTAGTGGAACATGTAAACCTGCCACTAGGTTTTATGTACCCAAAGCTATGTATATTAAAGGAAGAACCTTCTATAATGTACTTGCATTGATTACAGCTTCCCCACTTGACCATTTTCCCCTTATTTTCACGTCTTCCCATTCTTTCCAGTATCAATTTAAAACTGGGAGCTTTTTTGTATATCACTACTGATTTCTTTCCCAGTGCACTAAGGTGGTCCGGGTTAGGTGAGCGGGGGGAGGGGGGGGGTCGCAACTGATGACTTCTTAGAATTTTTAGAACTTAAATGGTAACTTAGGATCACTGCCACCCAGCATACTAAAACTCAAAGCTGGATATTATTTTGGGTAATTATGCATTGATGCCATAGGGTATGCATTTGATATGTGTCACATAGGGTAAAGAAAAAAAATTTTAGCCAAGAGTATTATATAAAAAAATGTTTTTAATTTTAGCTGCAGTAATCTTTCAAGTGCACTGCACGTTGTTGTAAATTATTTTTTTTGCAACTGTTACATGTTTTTACTAGTAAGTTTGGAAACATTGTAGCTGTTTATGCTGGCACTCTGAGGAAATTTTACTAATTTGAATTTTATGTAATCAGTTAATTTAGTATGATGTATAAAAAGGGTTCTTGACTTATGGGTAATTGTTCTGATGAAGTCCAGTTACCAGAGGAAGAATGTGCTTAACCTCTATAGTAGTTTTATGAGTTTTTTAACTCATTAACCCTGACTACTGCCTCATGGTGCCTTTGTGCTTAACACCGAGCATGCTGTGAGATGGTAGTAATTACATGCTGCTACACCCAAGTGCCTTCTCCCAGTGCAAGTAACTTTGCAGGCATATTTTAGCTCCAATGTTGAAAATTAAGTTGAAAAAGTAACTGAACTTGGTCAGTTACCTTGTCAATTTAAGTTTCAGCGTGGAGTTGCATGGTCTTCATATTTGACTTTAGTTAGAAAATTGGCTTGCAATGCACCCTGTATTTGCATCTCATTAGCAAGCCAATGTTAACTGTGTGATGGTTTATCTACAAATACTATTTTATGCACTTTTACCATGCTGTCTGCTTTACTTCGTCCAGACGCAAAACTAGTTACAAATAAATGCAGGTTTCAGTGACAAATACAGTGGAGATGCGCAGTAAAGTCTCAGCAACATTCTGACTGAAATAAACAACAAACTGAAACTGCTGCCCCCTTTTCACAGCCACTATTACTACAGAATAATATACAACATTACGTATGTCAACATCCGTCCTTACAGGAATGGCAACATTTGTTTTATTTACTCTAAGTTAGTTCCTTAAAGATTTTTGGCTGCCTACCATTGCTTTAATAGCAGCTCACAAAACACTTTCTTTGCTCCATCATCCCCAGTCCAATGGAACGCACTTTTGATTCGTATAGTCAGAAGCTGAAAAACTACACAGCATCATTGCTAGGACATTCACATTCTTTATCCTTTAAGATTTTTAAGAATAACAATAACTGGTATACAAATCCATCACTATCCTAGAATCCCAACATTCAGCCTAGTGGTACATAAACGTAACAGCCCACTCACCTAATCTCTTTATCATACTATGCCCAGACCAATAGCACCGCCCAATCATTGCCTCCTTCCTGTTTGTGTATGACTGTATACGCACTGGCTATTTGAGCTAAAGTTTACGTGACTACGGTGAAAAAAGGGATTCCAAAAGTAGCAGGACTGTGGGGCAGTAATCCTTCGGATTAAAAGAAGTTTGAAGCCGCTTGTTCATCTGCCTCCTTCAGACAGAGGAGGCGTTAAGGATGGTGTCACATATAGGCGGTGGAAGCAGCAGGAGCGAACTGAGGAACCATGTGCTGTGAGCCCCCTCCCCTCAGCTGCAACCTTGGCTGAAAATACCGGCTTGGAAAACCATCACATCAAGAGCTTCAAGAATAAGGGCTGTGATGCTGAGGTAATAAGGCTGGGATGGGAAAATAGAGAATGCTAAGCTGTGGTCACAAAGGTCTAAATAGGAGAGTGCTGTCTAACCTTACTTCACTGGTTGCTGGCCTGGTATTACTATTTCTGCAAAACGTAACTTCAGCTTTTGCAACACACACCAGAATGCAGCTTAATTCTTCTCCTTGCAGAATTAACTACCGATGACTGTAACAACTTCCTCATGAGTAAACAGTGCTGCTGCCGTTTCTCTTGCACACAACAAAAAGACCTGGTATTACCATTTCTGCAGAATGTAACTCTCACAGCTAAGTTTCCTCACCAGTACTGCTGCCGTTTCTCTCATACACATACACCCACACCAGAATGCATTATCTTAAAAGCTATAGTCTCACTGGTCTGTAGTAATTATAGTTAGATCCGTGAAGATTTTTGGCTGCCTACCATTGCATTAAAAGCTATAGTCTCACTGGTCTGTAGTAATTATAGTTCTGTGAAGATTTTTGGCTGCCTATCAGTGAAAGCTATAGTCTCATTGGTCTGTTGTAATTATGTAGGTACTACTACCTGCTATACCTATAACCCTTTCTTCATCAGAGTTTGTAGCACACTGGCACAACAAGTAACTCATGCATGTGTGTATCTAGAGTTATTTGGTTGCATAGACTTCTCCCATAATAGGCTTTTCATAGTCCTATACTGAGACATTAAAAAATGGGAAATTGATTTGTTTAAAATTTAAGTAGAGTATTTCATTGATCACCGAGTTTATAGGTCATTATTCATTATTATAAGTTCATAGTTGATTCCTAAGCTATCGCAGGGGTGTAGCCAGAAATTTACATTTTGCACTCACATCTAATGTTGTTGCCTTCACCACCCACCTATCATTTTAAAAATGTACTCTACTCTCAAAATGCTACCCCTAGACATATAGGAAGGGAGAATGTTATTTTCAACTGTTACCATTTATACCCATTGAAAGCTCTTTTTAGAGGTGTATTCCTATCACACAAGCACTCTTTGTATATTTCCATATTGTAAATATTAATTTACAAAGTTCTAAACATTTTGCATTTTGAAGTGCTGAAATTTCAAAGAGATGCTCAGAAAAAAATTGTACACATTTGAGTACACTGAGTATGTCTAGCTACGCCCTTGCTATCCAGTTTAGGTTACTAGCTATCTGTGTTCCTAGGTCCCTCACCACTAGGTCTACTTTTAAGGGTCCACTATCAGTATTGTAATTTGCAGGGATATGTGATTTACTGAAGGGTATGATTATGCATTTTTTAGCATTTTGCTCAAACTGTGGTTTTGGCACCAGTCATTTCTAATTTTTAGGGCCTGCTTGTAGGATGTCAACATAATTTGGGAATTCAGTGATTCTCCCACTTCAGAAAAGTATATACCAAACAGGTGAGGTCCCAACACTCAGCCCTGTGGGACATCACTAGTAAAAGGTATCTTATTGCAGGTGGATTCACCTATCCAGACAATATGTGTCCTGTAAGTGAGCTAGTTTATTATCCATCTAATGATGTAGGGGCTTATGCCTATCTCAGTAAGTTTAACTATGATCCCTGAGTGGGCACAGTAATATCTAAGTGTTATACTGTTTGACTGAATGACTCAGGTCTTCTCCTTACTGATGATACTGAGTCTGTGTTACATAACAGCCGCACAATGTAATATAATGAATGCATACTCAACAGGTTATGTGCCGCAATTATCACTTGCGTCTCAGCATACATACCTTTGCAGTAATGAAAGGAAGGTCATTATCACATTAGCAATATGTGCAGTTACAATATAGCAGTTAGTCATTATCACTTTTCTGGGAAAAGTCTCAGCTGCTGTCACTGTTATTCACATAAGTAGAAGTCGTTATCACTTTGATGAATGCACAAGTCAGGTTGTGGTTTTTCTCTACTTGGAGTCATTGCAAGCAACCTCTCTCATTCTTCATCAACTACCTACCTTCCTAAACCCCTGTTTTTTTTCTTCCTGTAAATAAATATATATATATATATATATATATATATATATATATATATATATATATATATATATATATATATCATCATCATCATCTTCTTTCGGCTGTTCCCATTAGGGGTTGCCACAGCGGATCATCTGTTTCCATTTCTTCCTGTCCTCTGCATCATGCTCTTTCACACCAACCGCCTGCATGTCCTCTCTCACCACATCCATAAACCTCATCTTAGGCCTTCCTCTTTTCCTCTTACCTGGCAGCTCCATCCTTAGCATCCTTTTCCCAATATACCCAGCATCCCTCCTCAGCACATGTCCAAACCAACGCAATCTCGCCTCTCTTGCTTTGTCTCCAAACTGTCCAACCTGAGCTGACCCTCTAATATACTGATTCCTAATCCTGTCCATCCTAGTCACACCCAGTGCAAATCTTAACATCTTTAACTCTGCCACATCCAGCTCTGACTCCTGCCTTTTCGACAATGCTACCGTCTCCAACCCATATAACATAGCTGGTCTCACTACCCTCTTGTAGACCTTCCCTTTCACTCTTATTGGTACCCGTCTGTCACAAATCACTCCTGACACTCTTCTCCACCCATTCCACCCTGCCTGTACTCTCTTCTTCACCTCTCTTCCACACTCACCATTACTCTGAACTGTTGATCCCAAGTACTTAAACTCATCCACCTTTACCAACTCTACTCCCTGCATCCTCACCATTCCTCTACCCTCCCTCTCATTTACACACATATATTCTGTTTTAGCCCTGCTGGCCTTCATTCCTCTCCTCTCTAAAGCATATCTCCACCTCTCCAGGGTCTCCTCAACCTGGTCCCTACTCTCACTACATATCACAATGTCATAATGCAAACATCATAGTCCACGGGGCCTCCTGTCTAATCTCATCTGTCAACCTGTCCATCACCACTGCAAATAAGAAAGGGCTCAGAGCTGATCCTTGACATAATCCCACCTCCACCTTAAACGTATCTGTCACTCCCACCGCAGTCCTCACCAATGTCACACTACCCTTGTACATATCCTGTACCACTCTTACATACTTCTCTGCCACTCCCGACTTCCTCATACAATACCACAACTCCTCTCTAGGCACTCTGTCATATGCTTTCTCTAAGTCCACAAAGACACAATGCAACTCCTTCTGACCTTCTCTGTATTTCTCCAACAACACTCTCAGAGCAAATATTGCTTCTATAGTGCTCTTTCCTGGCATGAAACCATACTGCTGATCACTAATCATCACCTCCCTTCTCAACCTAGCTTCCACTACTCTTTCCCATAACTTCAAGCTGTGACTGATGAATTTTATCCCTCTGTAGTTACTGCAGCTCTGCACATCACCCTTATTCTTAAAGATAGGTACCAAAACACTTTTTCTCCACTCCTCAGGCATACTCTGACTTTCCAAAATGTCATTAAACAATTTGGTTAAAAATTCCACTGCCATTTCTCCTATGCACCTCCATGCTTCCACTGGTATGTCATCTGGGCCAACAGCCTTTCCATTCTTCATTCTCTTCATAGCCGTCCTTACTTCCTCCTTGCTAATCTGCTTCACTTCTTGATTCACTATCCCCACATCATCCAACCTTCTCTCTCTCATTCTCTTCATTCATCAGCCCTTCAAAGTACTCTTTCCATCTACTCAACACACTCTCCTCGCTTGTGAGTATGTTTCCCTCATTATCCTTTATCACCCTTACCTGGTGCACATCTTTCCCAGCTCTGTTCCTCTGTCTAGCCAGTTGGTACAGGTCCTTTTCTCCCTCTTTAGTGTCCAATATCTCATACAGCTCTCTATATGCCCTATCCTTAGCCTTCACCACCTCTCTCTTTGCCATGCTCCTCATCTCCTTATACTCCTGTCTACTTTCTTCATCTCTTTGACAATCCCACTTCTTCTTCACCAGCCTCTTCCTCTTTATACTCTCCTGTACTTCCTCATGAACCCAGCCACTGGGGATGAACCCAGCCACTGGGGATGCACAAGCCAGTGCATTTCTTTGTGCCGGTCCCAAGCCTGGATAAATGGGGAGGGTTGCATCAGGAAGGGCATCCGGTGAAAAACCTCTGCCAAAAATTACTGATGTGGAGAACTATATATATATATATATATATATATATATATATATATATATATATATTTATTTATTTATTTTTATTTATATTTGTGCGTATGTGTGTATATGGATATATATGTATGTACATAATGTACTTGCACATATATACAGTGTTCACACTTGTATATATATATATATATATATATATATATATATATATATATATATATATATATATATATATATATATATATATAAATACTTCACTTTGTGATCAGTCTGACAGTGTTCTCTTTTGGGAGATAGGGTGATGAGTCTGCGCATTTTGTCTGTAGGTCATTTAGTTGTGATTGTTTTGGTTAATTTTTATCTTTTCTTACAGGTGCATGGTACAGTAAATGTATGTAGGTCAGGGCAGCAATTAGTAAGTTACTTTTGCCCTTGATCCCTTAGGTCCATTGCTGAATGGGTACCTGTACAGAGAAAAGGCAGAGGTAAGGCAGACTGCTGACACTGAAGGAGGTCATGAGACTGTAGTAGTATCAGCTGTCTGAGTGGGTACCAGCAGAGCTATCGGACAGATCAGATGGCCTTGCCTGTCCTGGGTTCATTAGTGGAGTGGCGGTCCTTACCTTGCTTTTTCTGTTTACATGTACCCATTCAGCAGTATGCTGGCTACACCAAGACTGTGTATATTTACAATCATATGTGTCTACATGGTAAAACAACTTGTGTCTGAATGCTGTACACATGTACAGATATCAGTTATTTTAGAACTCAGGTTATGGAAATTATGATTTTTTTCATATTTTGGTAAATAACTTTGCAAGGGAGCATCTGAATCTGCTAAGTAATACCTCATTTTGAAGACAGCATTCGTTGTTCCAACGTGGTAAAATAACTGTCCCTGTATGTTGTACACATGTACAGATATCAAAGTTTGTTTCAGACTTAGGTTATGGAAATTATCAGTTATTTTAGAACTCAGGTTATGGAAATTATGATTTTTTTTTCATATTTTGGTAAATAACTTTGCAAGAGAGAATCTGAATGTGCCAAGTAACACCTCATTTTGAAGACAGTATTGCTGGTTCCAACATGGTAAATGAATTGTGCCTGTATGTTGTACACATGTGCAGATATCAAAGTTTGTTTTGGAGTTAAGCTATGGAAATTATGATTTTTTTTCATATTTTGGTAAATAACTTTGAAAGGGAACATCTGAATGTGCTAAGTAATACCTCATTTTGAAGACAGTATTCGTTGTTTCAACATGGTAAAAGAACTGTCCCTGTATGTTGTACACATGTACAGATATCAAAGTTTGTTTCAGACTTAGGTTATGGAAATTATCAGGTATTTTAGAACTCAGGTTATGGAAATTATGATTTTTTTTCATATTTTGGTAAATAACTTTGCAAGAGAGAATCTGAATGTGCCAAGTAATACCTCATTTTGAAGACAGTATTGCTGGTTCCAACATGGTAAATGAATTGTGCCTGTATGTTGTACACATGTGCAGATATCAAAGTTTGTTTTGGAGTTAAGCTATGGAAATTATGATTTTTTTTCATATTTTAGTAAATAACTTTGCAAAAGAGCATGTCAGTGTGCCAAGTAATACCTCATTTGGAAGACAGTGTTACTCCTTACAACATAGTAAAAGAACTACATCTGTGCACTGTACACATCTACAGATATCACAGTTTGTTTAGTCCTGTAGGATTATTAAAATTACACATGTCCAATACTTCTCATTATTATGCCCATATCTTTGCAAGCATGGTGATCACACAAATGATGCATCATTTTGAAGCTGACATTGAGAACCACAACTTCTACACTGATATGTAGGCTCTGTCTGTTACAGGTGATGAAATATTATGCTTTGTTTATCAATTATGAGAAATATTATAGTAATCATATTTCTGTGAATATCTCCATAAATAAGCATCACACAGTAATGGTTAAGGTATCATTTTAAAGCTGACATTCTTACTAACAAACTAAATACAAATTGTGTGGGTCTACATTGACCAATATATTGTGCTTTGCTTTTCCAAAAAGGTAAAACATATGCACAATATCAACATTCCTTGCCAAATATTTAATAATGACTTTGATATGCACTATCAACATTTACACTGTTGGAAAGGTCAACTTTTGCATTTACATTTTTAGTCTAGCTCTTATAGTTAAAGAGATATGAACATTTGTTTTCTGTATGGTATTACAAATGGATTTTCTGAAAATGAGCTCAGGCTGCACTGTTGTTCTTATGGTGGAATTAAACAGGCAGCTTTTTCTGAGCTGCTCCGGAGTGAATGAGTTAAGTAATAAATTTATGTTTTGAGCAGCACTCAACTCTGAAGTCTTTTCCCACCAGTGTGACTGTTCTTGATTTCTGGATTGAATTTGTTGCTTCAGTTTAATGGAGGGGGAAGCTGGAGTTGAAACTGCTCTTAACAGAATGCAGCAGCTGCATAATTCATTTGCAGCGAGCACTGAGAACTTAGCTTTGGTGAATCAGCTTACACAAAACATTTTGGCTGGCTTGGAACCACAGAGACAGATCTGAATGAACCTCATTTGAGTGGCGTACTGTTTAGCCAATCGGGTGATGGTTTAGGAGGTACAGGAATTACACCTGGCTAACGAACACCAGATGAAAGTCCTACAAACTCAAACTGCAGTTTAACAGAGACAAGACAGCCTAGCATTAATGTGGGCATATTTAGAGCTTCAACTGAAAGCTAGGAATAGTGTTGATTTTACAAACTGGCTTGCTAATGATGTATCCTGAACAGGGGAACCATCACAAAGGCATAGTGAGCTAGGGAACTTTTGCCAGCAGTTTAAATCATTTGGGAACTGTGTGTATAAATTCAAGAAGCTTCAGCTTGAAACAAGTTACCTCAGAGAATGCCTGTGTGTGGAACGTATACCAAATGGATTACGGGTATGGAAATACCCCACTGAACTGAAAAGGGACTCTACACTGCACCAGGAACTGTTGAAATTATTTAACAGGCATGGAATGGATGTGAGTTGCTTGAACTACTTTTTAAGGATTATGATAGACAAATGTGTGAACTTAACATTGTTATTTATAGACTAAATGAAAGTATGCACAATGATTTATTATTTGAAATTAAGTTAGAGGAATACAATGATATGCTTAAAAATATTGAAAGTGATATGTTATTGCTGAAAATAAGAAAATTAAAAAAGACATAGAGCTCAGTATGACAAAGGTGTAGCCTATCCATCCCCCTATGAAGCTTTGGGAATGAAATACCAGCTTCTCATGTAGATCATGTAAATGGGGGGCAAACGTGGTAGAAGAAGTTATTGAACCTGAGGTACACCAAAATCAACCTGAATCCCCTTTAGGGACCCCCTCCCCCACACTGAGACATTCACAGAGGCTTATAGAGAGACAGAGCGAGAGAGAGGAATGGGCACAACACCATCAGACACAACTGGGTTATTGGGAGTTGAATGCTTCTTACAACAGAGGGATAGGGAGAAGGGGACAGAGAGGGAGAACAGGCTGGAGGTGGAGAGACACCTGCAATTACAGGAATTGGAACTAAGCAATTATACTATTATACACAATGCAGAAGGAGATTTTAAGTACAACTACAGTGTGTTACACATTGGTGTTACTTGGGCAAATTTATTTGAAAAGGGATTTACCTTTGTACCCACCACAAGTATAAAAATTGAAGAAGCCCTGATTCAGCTAAAGTTATACACTACAAAAATTAACTTTAGGTTGTACTTCAATGACAACAGACATGATGAACTTAATTCCTTTTTTGTCAACCCCATTAAGAGCTGTAGTACTTTTAACCCCCTCCCCTTCATCCTACAGTTTTACTCTTTGAAAAGTTGTGTGAATTTAACTTTAGAAATTATTTAAAAACATCTAAGCATGCAAGAGGTCAACACAATTTGAGTGACATGGAAGCAACACTTTTACAAGAAATAATGAACAACAAAAGTGTGCATGTTATGAAGCCAGACAAGGGGGTGGAGTGGTGGTAATGGACATTAATGATTATGTTAACAAAATTTTCACTATGTTGAACTCAGACACCTACGAGGAAGCTTCCATCAATTAAAGAAATATAGCCTATTGTAAAATAGCTCTTATTCTTGAGGACATGTGTTTGAGCAGTCAAATATCTATGGAAGAACACAATTTCCTTAACATATGTAACCCCAAGATCCCCACGATATTCGGGATCCCAAAAGTTCATAAAAATGTTGTAGATCTTCCACTGTATCCTATAGTTGATGCTAAGGCATCAAAACTTTGTGTATTGCAAAATATATTGATTTTTATATAAAAACTGTGTTAAAAACAAACCCTGTCCTGTTAAGAGATTTTTGGCATTTCCTCAGCAGAATAACCAATGATTTGTTTAGGGAAGAAATTATATTTGTTACTATTGATGTGCAAGATCTCTTCTCTGTTATTCTGCATAGAATAGGTACAGACTGGTTTTATGACTACCTAAGGCACAATACTACACTGGGCCAAAGAAAGCTGGATACGCTCAGGGAACTCATTGAAGTAGTCTTAGAAAAATTCTTAACGTCTGAGGGCCGATACTTTCAGCAGAAGACAGGAGTAGCAATGGGGGCAGCTTGTGCACACGTGTTTGCAAACATGGTCCTTTCCTATTGGGAGTGCTTAATTCAGAATTTAAGGACTGTTAGAAATTCTATGGATTTTTTTTAGATTATACGTTTTTTTCTGGATTGACACTGTAGATAAATTGGATATGTTTTTGACTATTTGCATACTACTACAGATTTCTTGAAATTCACCATGGATATTCAGGGGTACACTGTATATTTTTTTAGATATAACACATCAAAAATTATGTTAAGAGAGGATTTGATTCAGCTATATACAGGAAACCTAGTTATTGCAACTCTGTTACACTTTGAGAGTATGTATCCACTACACCAAAAAAAAGTCGATTGTAAAGGGGCAATGCATGAGACTAGCAAGAATGGTGTCAGGAGATGATGACTTCCAGGTGGAATTAGAAACACTTAAAGGTATGTTTGTGCAGAGGAGATACCCAGAATTGTTTTTGAAAAAAATCTTTGATGAAGTTTGTAGGAAGAGGTACTCAGGGCACTTTATTCCATTAGGAAGGTCTAATGCTACACTCACCACCCGTAGTGATAGAATGGACAACACAGTAGAGAGAACAAGTGGTAATCAATTCAACAATGGAATGGTGTTGACTTACACTAATGAATTTCATGACTTAAGAGAGATTTTAGAAAGAAAGTGGACTATCTTTGAAGTCAACCCAGGCCACCTTAGTGCAGTGGGAAAAAGATCAGTAGTGATATACAAAAAAGCTCCCAGTTTTAAATTGATACTGGAAAGAATGGGAAGACATGAAAATAAGGGGAGAATGGTCAAGTGGGGAAACTGTAATCAATGCAAGTACATTATAGAAGGTTCTTCCTTTAATATACATAGCTTAGGGTACATAAACTATTGGAATGACCTAGCACACTTGTTGGGCTCATTTATTGCACTGTTCTGACTAGTTTGCTACTTGTGTGTCTCTGCTATCCTTAAGCAAAAACAAAAAAACAAAAATATCTTGCTATTTTCCCACTTTCTATAATTTAAAAAAAGTTCAGTTACAGAGTCGCTGTCCTGAACTGTTTGTAAGTTTCTTGGAGGCCAGTGCTTACTTGGGCTAAAGGGAAGTCTCTGTGCTCACCAGTGGCAGTGGTTAACACTGAGCAGCCTGCCTTTCCCTGTAGGAGTGGTTACTGCCTAGAAACTGAAGTTTTATTGGCCATTTTGGGTCAATTCCAAACTCCTTGATCTCTCTCTCTTAGAACCCTGCAACCGCGTGGTTTTGGCATCTTTCCAGGCTTGATAGTTGTTGCTGAAGCACCTACCAAGAGGAGAAAATGCTGAGAGAAGAAGGGAGCCACTTTTGAGATTTTAAGTATTTTCTTCTGATTTATTTCTTAGAAAAACTGCATTGCTGCCTACTTTACGGCGTTTTCTTGCTTGCAAAAGTTGATATCTGAGTTAGAAACAGTATTTAGAATATACCTAGAGCCTGTTTATTGCATTTTCTGTGTTGCACTTAATTTATAGGTTCGTAGGTTCATAGGTAAATACTAGGCTATCTGCCCTAGGGCATTTATAAGCCTAGCCCGAGTGTATTTGGCTTTCACCTCCCTATTAGATTAGCCTACTGTGCCTCTGTATAGCAGGTCACAGAAGGTAGCCCTTTAAGATAAGTTTACCGTGCCTTTGTCGAGCAGGGACACAGAAGAGATCCCAGGGGTGAATTTGAGATTTCCCATCCACGCTTGAAGAGGGTCAGCGAGGGGCTATGTCTAACATACATTGGTATTTTATTCCAGAGTGAGGGGAGCCTCTGGGAAATGAATCAGTCCCTCCAGCATGTCCTATTTATTTTTGTGCTGAGGTTTAAGTCCCTGGAGCGTGTAGCTCTAAGGGATTTGGATTTTTTGAGGTGGAGCATGTCCATTAATTCTGGGTTAGACATGGCTTTGTATGTCAGGCATAGATCGCCTCTGAGTAGGCAGTAAGCAACTGAGTAGAGCTGGAGTTTCTTTAGTCTAGCTGCATAGGACATCTGTTTGTAGCCCATGATCCTCTTGGTGAGGTACTTTTGGGGTCTCTCCAGTTGCTGCAGGTGTCGGGTAAGGTACATCCCAAAAGGGGCATTGTATTCAATTATGGGCCTGATGAGTGACGAGTAGAGGGGCACAATGACATCTCTTGATCTAGATGCAAACCCTTTTGTGATAAGGTGGGCTATATAGAAGGTCTTTCTAACCACTTTGGCAATGTGATTATCAAAGGTGAGATTACTATCTATGTTGGTCCCCAAATCTCTAATTACTTCTTCCATACTTAATGGATTACCACCTATGTGGTAATTTGTGGGCACTTTGTTTTTCCCAAAGGGGATGACTATGCACTTTTTAGCATTTAGCTTGAGGCCGTAGTTCTGGCAAGCATCCGTCTCCGTGAGGCCCTTTTGGAGGATGCTTGTGTCAGCTGGAGAGTCGATTATGGCTCCCAGTTTGCAGTCATCTGCGAACTTTGTCAGCCATAGTCCCCCCGTGTTAGCCTGAACCTCAGAGAAGTATATACCGAATAAGAGAGGTCCCAGAACTGAGCCTTGTGGGATGCCACTTGTAACTGGTTTGTATTCGGACATGGCACCTGCGATTCTGACCATGTGGGTTCTATCCCTGAGCCAGTTTGCAACCCATCTTGTGATATAGGGGTTGATATTTAAGCTGGTAAGCTTATTTATGATGCCCGAGTGGGGTATTGTGTCGAAGGCTTTTGCGAGGTCCAGGTAGGCTGTGGGGACTACCTTGCCCTCATCTATGGCTTTGGTAACTGTTTCAAAGAAATCAACTAGGTTTAAGCGGCAAGATCTGCCCTTAGCAAAGCCAAATTGGGTAGGGTCCAGTGTCTGGAGGCTCCCAATGTCTTTGTTTATGAGTTCCATGATAACACGCTCCATAGCTTTACAGACCAGACTAGTCAGGCTTATGGGGCGATAGTTCCCGGGGTCCGTTGTCATGCCACCTTTGTGGAGTGGGACCACTGTAGCTGTACGCCATTCTTTGGGTACATATCCTGTAGTAAGGCTAAGTTTGAACAGTGACTTAATGTGAGGGTTCAGTTCTTCTTGGAGCTCGTGTAAGACACAGCCTGGGACACCGTCCGGTCCCATAGATGCTGTGTTTTTTGCTTTGGAGAGGGCAGCTTTCACCTGTGCATCAGTGATGTCAGAGAGGGTACATTCAGGTGGGATAGGCATTTGCTCCTTTGAGGGGGAAGGGGGGGGAGTTAGCACTGAATCTGTCTGCCAGGATGTTGGCTATGTCTGTAGGTTCAGTATATTTTGTACCGTTATGCAACAATTCAGAGCATATCTGGGAGTTTCCACCCATATTCCTGACATAACTAAAGAAGGCCTTGTGATTATCTTTAGTGTCTAGGGCAATTTTTCTTTCGAAACTGGCCTTTGATGATTTTATGAGGGATCGTAGTTTCTTGCTAATACTGATCAGAGATGCTTTCCCTTTTTGGGATTTTGTTCTGTCATGTAGTAGCTTCCTCCTTCTGTTGTATAGCTTATTTATGGCCGGGGTCCACCAGACAGGTTTCCTGTTTTTGGAGGAGTGAGTCTTGGTTTTATTTGGGATAGCATGATCCATGCATTCCTGCAGGTGTTCATAGAATGCAATTGTAAAGGATTCTGCAGATTGGGCTGTATTATCCTCTGGCCCGGGGGCTTTGAAGGATTCCACCTCAGTCTTGAGAAGTGTGAAGTTAGCTTTTGAGAAATTCTTTTCAGTGATTTCCTTGGCTGGGGGTGGGGATGGGATATGGATGTCCAGGGAGATTAGTTTATGGTCTGATCTTACCAATGAGGGGTTTACCTCTGGTGTGGAACATAGAGTCCCCATGTTGGTGATGACCAGGTCCAATATGTTGTTTCCTCTTGTGGGAGTGGTGACCAGTTGTTCCATCGCGTTAGAGTTTATAAATTCAAGGAACCATTGGGCGAGGATGTTTGGGCTTGAGTAGTTTTCCCAGTCAATGTTTGGGTAGTTGAAGTCACCCAATAACATAGTGTTTGGAGAGACCTTCATATTCTCCAGTGTTTTCAGGAATGCCAAGTGGGGTTCCTGTGAAAGGGAAGGTGATCTGTAGCAGGCTACAAACTGAAAGGCAGTTTTTCCCATTGTTAGTTGCACATGGATGGTTTCCGATGCTTTGTGCAGTGCCACTAACCTGGAGGTGTAGGTATCTTTGATGAATATAGATACTCCCCCTCCTTTTGTGCTTTGGTCCGAGTTTTGAGGCCGAAAAGCATGGTATGAGTTATAACCTGGTAGTGCTGGGGTGCTCTCAGGATCCTTGAACCAGGTTTCTGTTACTGCACAGACATCGATTTTATCCATACCGAGGAGAGCCTTGAGTGCGTGCATCTTGAGGTTTAGACTTCTGGCATTGAGTAGCATTACCTTTAGTTTTTTTATCCTTGGGTTGTCTATGGAGGTGGGTTTGTCCTTTGAGCCTTGCCTAAAAAAGGCACTATGGGGGTGGCAAGAGCCTTGGCCAGTATACGAAAGCCTATGGGTGACAGGTTCAAGCCATCCCTAGCGAAGCAACATGGCTTGTCGAGCATGTCATCCCAGGCTGACAGACACTGGATCCCCTTTGAATGACACCAATACTTTAGCCAATTGTTGAAACTGATCATTTTGTTTTTATACTGTGGTATCATTCTTGGTGAGGGCAAGATGCTACTCAAGGTCAGGGTCATACCAGCCTGGGCTACATGATCAGAGAGCTCCTCTATGTCTCTTTTCATGTAGTCCAAGGAGGTACGTCTCAGGTCATTCACACCAGCATGGACAATGATGAAGTTATATTTGTACTTGCTTTGGAGTGACTTGAGTGCTTGCGTTATGTGGCGGATCCTGGCACCTGGCAGGCAGCTTACAGTGACCTTCTCCTTGTTCAGTCTGGTGAGCGGGACATCAGTGTGCCAGACAATAGAGTCCCCTATAACGAGTGTATTTGGTGTGTTGTTTAGCCTTAAGGGCTGTGACTGTAAGGCACACTGACTTTGTGAGATATGTGATTTGTGGGTATTGTTGAGGGGTGGCTGTTGCTTGGATATCTGCTTTGGAGGTCTTTGCTGCTTAGGCAGATTTTTATTTAGAGCCTCCGAGTATGTTTTTGTGTGTTTATGTGTTGGGTATGCAGATGCAATAGGTCTATGTGAGACTGGATTTGTGGTGCGAGTAATTACCTTTTCCTCCTGACTGACTGTGCCAGTCTTGGGTTGAGAGAGCTCTGCCTCCAGTTTGGCTGTGTAACAGCATCTCTCATATGTATTAGAGTTTGTTGGAAGGAGGAGGGGGTTGTCTGTGTACATAAGGCAATTGTAACATTGCCTCAAAATTCCCAGATTCACCAGCTAGACTGGAGAGTAACCCTGAAACTGACCCTTGGACATACCAGATTAGTATAGGGAACTGGTTTTTCACTGCTCAGATTAGTAAAGGGAACTGATTTTACACTTGATCAGGAAGGACCAATCGGCAGCCTAGTACTTATGAGAAGTCTAGGAGGGTGTAGTGCTTTAGTTAGTTAGTGTTTCCTTATAAGAACTGAGCAAGTGCAGGGCTTTAGAAAGAGAATAGAGTGCTTACTTTGAGAGTTTGAACAGTTCTAAGGGAAAAAAATGAAGAGCAGACTTTCTGGAGCCTGGAATAGTTTAAACCTGTTTAGACGGCGCTGCCCGATGCTGCTCAGTGTGCAAAACCGCGAAAAAAGAGAGTTGCAGGGTTTTAAGAGAGAGAGATCAAGGAGTTTAGAATTGACCCAAAATGGCCAATAAAACTACAGCTTCTAGGCAGTAACCACTCCTACAGGGACAGGCAGGCTGTTCAGTGTTAACCACTGCCACTGGTGAACACAGAGACTTCCCTTTAGCCCAAGCAAGCACTGGCCTTCTAGAAACACAGTTCAGAGCAGCAAATCTGTAACTGAACTTTCTTAAATTTCAGAACGTGGGAAAAAAGCAAGATTTTTTTTGTTTTTTTCTTTTTTTGTTTAAGTTTAAAGGTAGCAGAGATACACAAGTAGCAGAATATTCACAACAGTGCAATAAATGACCCCACACTTGAGTGCTAGGCCAAAGTCAGGTAAAATGCAGTTTTAAGAGAAAAAAACGATTTTAAATTAAGTGCAACACAGGAAATGCAGTAAACAGGCTCTAGATGTGTTCTAAATACTGTTTCTGATACAGATATAAACTTTAGCAAGTTGGAAAATGCCAAAAAGTAGGCGGCAAAGCAGTAAATCTTAACAAAAAATCAGAAGAAAATACTTAAAATCACAAATGTTGCTCCTTTTCTTCTCTCAGCATTTACTCCCCTTGGTAGGTACTTCAGCAACAACTAGCAAGCCTGGAAAGATGCCAAAACCATGAGGCAGCCGGGTTTTAAGAGAGAGAGATCAAGGAGTTTAGAATTGACCCATAATGACCAATAAAACTACAGCTTCTAGGCAGTAACCACTCCTACAAGGACAGGCAGGTTGTTCAGTGTTAACCACTGTCACTGGTGAACACAGAGACTTCCCTTTAACCCAAGCAAGCACTGGCCTTCTAGAAACTTACAAACAGTTCAGAACAGCAAATCGTTAACTGAACTTTCTTAAATTGCATTTTACCTGCATCTGACCTAACACACATGTGTTGGGGTCATTTATTGCACTGTTCTGACTAGTTTGCTACTTGTGTGTCTCTGTTATCCTTAAACAAAAACAAAAAAACAAAAAACTTGCTATTTTCCCACTTTCTATAATTTAAAAAAAGTTCAGTTACAGAGTTGCTGTTCTGAACTGTTTGTAAGTTTCTTGGAGGCCAGTGCTTACTTGGGCTAAAGGGAAGTCTCTGTGTTCACCAGTGGCAGTGGTTAACACTGAGCAGCCTGCCTGTCTTTGTAGGAGTGGTTACTGCCTAGAAACTGTAGTTTTATTAGCCATTTTTGGTCAATTCCAAACTCCTTGATCTCTCTCTCTTAAAACCCTGCAATCGCATGATTTTGGCATCTTTCCAGGCTTGAAAGTTGTTGTTGAAGCACCTACCAAGAGGAGAAAACGCTGAGAGAAGAAAGGAGCCACTTTTGAGATTTTACGTGTTTTCTTCTGATTTGTTTCTTAGAAAAACTGCATTGCTGCCTACTTTTCGGTGTTTTCTTGCTTGCAAAAGTTGATATCTGTGTTAGAAACAGTA
>NC_056735.1:637539086-637564086 GCF_019279795.1 Protopterus annectens | reverse complement strand
GCCTTTACTGACCCTGTCTTACATGTCATTTTACATGTGTAGTAGTCTTTTGCCCCTGGGGTATATTTCTATGTTGTGGAGTAGGTGAATGATTAGAGGTAGTATCATCATTCTTGATGCTTTTATTTTCCCAAGCAATGCATACATCGTTCCCCGTGCCGGGAGAGTATCCTTTAACATTTTTCAAATTTCTCTAGAGTTTTCTTGATTCTATCACTCGTGTTAAAAAACTGGAATTCTAGATACCTGGGAAATTCAAACTCTTATCCCCCCCCCCTTTCCTTTTCCCTTTTCCCAACCTAACTAAACTATCTTTTGTTGTTGCACCTGAGTTCCGCCACTTCCTTAAACTTCTTGAATGTCTCTATTGTAGTTCCCATTTTTGCAGCCACATCCTCTAACATTAAGAAGCAGTCATATGCATGTGCAAAAATGGGGAAAAAGAGGTTGTGGATAGATGCATGGATGGATTCATGATTGATTGGATAGATCTGCATATAACACAAACTGATTTTATACCCTCCTATTCTTCAAACATTGCTAAATTGTATCTGACTGTCACTGCCAGCTCCTTGATCACAGACATAAGCAGACCTGGGGCTAGTGGATGCCCTTATATGTTCCCTCTTCTCTAGATTTGTCTCTTCACTTCCATTTATGAGTATTTCAATTTCTGGGTCTTGATATGTGACCTGTAGCTAATGTATGAACTTTTCCCCTATCTGGCTTTGCTAAAGTGTCTTCCATAAGAATTCCCACCTCATCCTATCAAAGGCCATCTGCAGATCAACGAGAACAATCCCACCTTTCTCTTCCTAATTATCCTCCTTGTGCATAAATTCCTGCAGGTCCCACCAGGTTTTTCTGCCTTTCTTGCCTTCATGAAGCCATTTTGCCCTGCTTGTATTATTCTGGCGATACTTTTTCTAGTCTTCTAGCCAATACATTTGCCAAAATCTCCATGTCTACATTAATCAAAAAGCAACACCTGCAATTTCCCACTTCCTGCCTTTCAACTTCTCTTTTGGCATCATGGGCATCCTGGCCCTCCTCATAATTTTACATATTTTCCTGAGTCCTGCATTTGCATGCATCCCTTTTCTAGGACCTTGTACATTTCCTCATCTCCCTATCTGTAGAACTCTAGAAGGAATCCATTTGAACCTCTAGCTTTCCTCTCCTTCATTTTGTATATGGCTTTCTTTATTTCTTCCCTAGTCACCTCTATATTCAGCTTGCATCTTTGTTCATCCTCCAGTATATACCCCTCTGCATTATTTCTCCAGTTCCATTCTGAGAGTTTTGTCCCTTCCTGCTGTTTGCAAATCTCCCTGTAGCATTCTTTGAATCTTTCCTTAATTAGCTTGTCATCGTCCAAATGTTCTCCAGCTCATGCTATTATTCTCCTGACCACTCTTTCTCTCTCTCTCTCTCTCTGCCTGCTACTTCTTGTATTTCTTGGCTAGATGTTTCTCCTTGTGCCTCTCTCACTATCCACCAGTAGTCGCTCCACTACCATTGTCAAATGTCTTTCTTTATCTTAAGTTTGCTCTCCAATTCCATTCTAATTGTTTTTCCTCTGATCTGTAGAGCTTCAATTCTACTTTCATTTTTTTCTAGCTTTCTACTGTACCACAAATAGCTCTCTCTCCAGCTCTTCAATCACCATTCTTCCTTGTTTTTTTCTGGTCTATGCCCAGTTAGCAACAAAAGTTCTTGTTGAATTCTACCTTGTTTGGTGCAGATATATTTCTTGTTGTCCAGTATACACCTTCGGCCATTCCATGTCAGATGACCCATCTACCTATCCCAGTTTCTATTACCATCTCTGTGGTTGTCTGAAACCCTCTATGAAATACAGTTGCTACTCCTCTGTTTCCTCCTCCTGCCTTGGTGTCCTTTTTCCATGTCAATAACACAGTTTGCTCTCCCTGTCTCTGATTTTAGTCTTGTTTCTTGTAATACAGCAATGTATCCCCAATTGCCTTTAGCTTTTCCTGTACTTTTCTGCTTCTGATATGATTTAATGAACCTACAACATCTACATGTTACTTTTGTCCATGTCTTTCTGCTTATCCAGTTGCTGCTATCCATCATGGTCCTTTCTCTAGACCTGTCCTTTGAGCTAACCATTTTGTTCTTTGGCAACTGCATATGGTCACTCCCCTCCTCCCCATCCCTGTCTTCTGATTGCCTGCCTCTTAAGACTTTCTTTTGTTCCCTTCCAGTGTCCCTAACAGTAATATATATTGCATATCAGTCCAGTACTGATGTCATAATCTTTTTATATTACAATATTAACATTCATTTACCAACCCTCCCCACTGTTGGTCACCAGTCTGGTGCATCGACTTCAATTTTTTTTTCTTTTTATAGTTTTACAGTGTTTATTATGTTGCTTGTACACCACTGTCCTCTTATGTCACATTTGTCTGTGGGTTGTTGTTTACTTTCCCCTTGCCTACCTCTCATACATTCTTTTACACGTCCCCCATTTGTTACATCAGCGATTATTACTTATTTTTTTCTAAGACTTGGTCATTCTGCAATTTATTGTACATTAGTAAGTAGTTATGAAAAATATATTGCTTACCTTGGAGGCTTGCCCATTTGCTCCTATTGTCTGCATTTACCATCATTGCCCTGGGAATTGATTCATTTCATCCCATTTTTTTTAAAGTTTTAATGTTGCATTGCCTGGGGCATATTTCACAAGATAATGATCTGTTTGATTTAATACATCTTTCATGGACTGTCCACAGTTATCTGTATTTCAGTGTCCATTCTTTCCACTTATTCATTTCTGTGGTCAGTTTTGTTCCTTCTATAATCCTGCCTTCCAACTCTTTGACTCTGCCATATATCATAAATGCCTCTATTAAGCGTGTTTAGTCTCATGTTTGTCCAGCAGTTCACTTTAGAGTCGTCCAAACCATCAGACACACCATACTTCATTCTCCTTACAGCTTTTTTTTTGTCTATCTCTGTTTCTTTCACTCTTTTGTGCCAAAAATCTCCCTTAGGAGAGGCTTCTTGTTCTTCTATCCCTTTATTATATCTCTTTCACTATATAGCTCTTACCCTGGGATTCATTAACATCCGTGTAGATGCCATGGTAAGCCAACACAATGCAAGCATGTTAGTATGATGAGCGGCGGTAGTAATCTAATATGTTTGCTGGTCATTGCACCTACACATCTGCAGGCACCCTTTCATGGCCACAATAATGTTTGCGGCCATGGAAAGCTGCATGCAAGCACTAGCACAGAATGTAAACAAAATGGCTTGCCTGTAGGCAAAGCTGATTTTTCAGCACAAGCTGTAGCCCTGAAATATTAAGGGCGAGTGCAGTGAAAGAATTTTGAAGGAGGGGAAATGAAAAGGGGGAACTGTACACAAAGAATAAGGGTTTGTACTGCATAGTAACTGATACGAAGGGGAAATGGGTATGGTGTAATCATATATCATAGGCAAATATGCTAAAGTGTCAGAGAAACATTGCTAACATAAATCTTGCCATATCGATGTAACAATAATTAAAATGACAATACAATTGCTATGCACATAAATAAAAATGGACATGCGAAGAAAGGATGTGATAGGATTATGAGGCTGGAGTTTAACAAAGAGGAGGTGAAATATGCCAAGAATGTTAATAAAATGATGTGTTGACATAACGGCAAAGACAGAAGATGCACTATGGGATGAATGCATAGACTGCAGTCATTGCATTTGAGATGTATATACAGGGGATTTCTATACGCAAGATGACACCACAGCTGTATTCTCCACCTCCTTATGTATACATAAAAAAAATGGAGCTTACAGCTGTAATGTCATGTACACCACTAATGGACATGTTTTTGCAAAGAAATGTTAAGTGGTACCTATAAGAAAGAGGTTTATCCCCTATAAATTTGTAATAGACAAGCTAGTGTTGTCTACTCATGTAAATGCTAAATAACACACATAACTGACAAATCACAGCACAGATCAGATAACATTTCATGATTTCAAGTTTTACATTTATAATTTACAAGCAACTCAGACATAACTCTACTGGGCATGCACACATGGAATTATAGGGAACAGTAACATAATGGCAATTCAACAGCATTGACACACAAGAAAGGGTTGTAACACAGGACCAATCACAGTTTCTGATGGTCTGGTTGCATGCCATACAGTAAGAAATGTTTATGGAGGCCCTTATCCACTATTAAGCTGTATATTGTGACACAAATGATAGCAGTGATAAAGAAATGTATGGATTAAGACATGCAATACAGAACATAATTCTTTAGAAGTAGGTAATGCCTCTGATCAATGAATGACATAAACATTTGCATCATGTCATTTCTGAACATATGCCAGGAGAGATATTGGAGAGATGCATAACAATCATGGATGCCACAGAAATATGCATATCAGTTATGTCATGAAGAACACCCTTGAAGTGCTTACAGTACTTCCCTATCATAAGTGGTATGAATGCCCTACTTTGTAGGATATGGCCTGAAAAATGTGTCCCACTGACTGTGCCATAACTACTGTCTGTGTGTAAGCCACTGCTGTTTGACAGACAGATAGATGTTATCAGATTCAAACCCTTGCCTATTATATTAGGCTCTCTCCAGACCTCTGTACTGATAGCATGTGCCACATCAGATAGCAATAGAGGCAGACAAAAATAATTGATTTAAACATGTGCATTAAAAAAGGAGCTGTAAATATAAACATGAACAACTAGATTTAGTCAGAATGCTGGAAAGAAGCTACACATGTTACTGTCCACACAACAGTGAGCAGTACGATATCACTGCTTCTTGGACAAGGAAGCCATGCCCATTGTGTAGTGCATACATTGTCCCAGAAATGAACCACAGTCGATCTGTAAAGGTATGCTATACAACCAGTTCTCTATGCACATGCCCACAGGAGGACTCACAACACAACATACCCAGATAACAATTTCACTGCCATGCAATGACAACCTGTAATGATATAATTAAAAATGGAAAGAATAACTAGAATCATTGGTGTTTATGTAACATGAGTATGTTCATATAATATTGCCATTCTAGGAATTGAACAGCACGCTATGTGAATCTATTGACTAGTGACATGTGGATGAATCACAAGTGCCTCAGTGGAAGTCTTAACACAGCTGTGAAACTCCACCTATCCTAACTTATTGCATCAGATGTACGTGTCATAAGTAATCTCTTTGAGACAAAAGGGATGGAGGATACTTCTCTCACTATAAATGGGCACATTATAACTGTGATGGGTGTCATTCATGCATTACAGTGTAATATCCAACAATGCTAACAGGCATTAAATGTGGATGTTGAACACACGAGCATTTGAAAATAGAAAATAACATGATATTTCGCAGGATGAATGTGCCATGATAGAAGTATCACTACAATTGTGAGGTATGTCGGTATGTCAAATCATTACATCATGTTATTGCTGCAAGGGATATATGTGTCTGTAATTGCTGTACCATGGCAACAACATACAGAATGTTGTCTCATTCTCTTGTGCCAGAGGATAATGCTTCCTATATATATGTTATTTATTTATTTATTTGTCATTTGTTTACTGGTCCGGTAAAGTCCAACAGGGCTTCAAAGAGCCCATTTTCAGTGGAGGCCCAGGGAGAAAAGCTCCAACAGCGATACAATGAAAAAAATAGTACCACATGTTATACAAGTGGTTACAAGCTTACACAATTAACAGTAACTAATGTAATTCAACATAAAAGTAGCATAACTATAACAAATGTTTACAATATAATCACATCATCATTACTCTAAATAAAAGCATTTCTGTAAGCGAAATTTTCAGAGCTTTTTGTAAGATAATTCAACATCTATATGTGTACACAACAGATGTGTTGGTTAGCAGTATTAGCAACATGCACAGTCACTAAGACTGACACAATGTAGTCTGAGCTGTAATGCCTGGATTTGAACTAACTTCCCAAGATCACAGCCTAAAGATGGTGTCAGATTTGCAAGCACCACACAACATGTTGAGGTACAAATGGGACAGTGCACAGTTAAATGGATGACATCGCTACTGTTTATGGCTGGATTTTTAAGCTAAAAAGGGGTCGAAGCATAGAATAGCAATGTACAGCCATATGTTGTGTGTATATATATATATATATATATATATATATATATATATATATATATATATATATATCAAGAGTAGTATACACAGTATGAGTATGAAAGGCACTCACAGCTGGTCTCAAACATCTGACCTGCATAGTTACATAATGTACAAAGCACATTATCAAAGTCATGCAACATGGGAGAATTTGCACTCTAACTGTGAGATACTGCAGTTGTTGTAGCATTATATTATCATTGTATAGCCTAGAAGATTTTCCCCCAGGGATGAAAGGATTTGCTAGTATAAACCTGTGCCACTGCAAATCCATTTCATTAGTGGAACAGTACATAAAGTGGTTGCGAGGTCATCAACAGTATATGACAGTAATCAGAGTCACTCTATTTAAGCAGGGCTGGACTAGAATTATCTACCTATCTAGTTACATCATATACACAGCACAATATTAGCAGTCAGCACCACAGGACAATACTGGGAATAAGTGAGACATACAATATCTATGAAGATGTGACATCAGTAGTGTATTGCCAAGAAGATGTTTGTGGTAAATTCACTTTTACAAAAAACTGGAGTTTTCATAGTTACCATTGCATATGTATATTAACCAGGTCTGAATTAATTTACAGTTACACACACACTTGTAGAAGTTAAACATTGCTGTATTTAAACATCCTATCAATCTAGATATACAATCTAAAAAGCACTGTATAGTTGAAAATGTCACAGAAGAAGTATCACTTTTAAAAAGGGAGAGTGGATGACCTCCTCATTGTGTTGCAGAGAGGTGATGTCTAAAAAAAAGGTGGGATAAGGGAGCTGTCTACACATTTAAATGCATTATTTTCAGGGAAATGAATACTGCACAAAGTGTTACATACACACACACACACACACACACACACACACACACACACACACACACACACACACACGTTTCCTATGTTGAACATTGAATTTCCTACTTATCTAGTTACACAATCTAGAGAGCACTGTATAAGTTGCATACTCCACAGGTGAAGAATGACTCTTAAGGGGAGACAGTGCACATTCATCAAGATGACCTCATTGATGTGTTTCTAAGAGGATTTTTCATTAAAAAGTGGGATAATGGAGCTCTATGAAGAGGTAAATGTATTATCAAAGGAAGTGGATACAGCACCAAACATTACACGCACTCATATCCACACATTTCCCATGACAGGAACTGAACCTCTGATCTATCTAGGTTATACAATCCTAAGAGTACTGCATTAGTTGCAAGCACCACAGGAGAAGACTGATTTTAGTACTGTGAAATAGCACATTTGTACCTTTAGAAAATCCACTGTTTGGAACAGATAGTACTGTGCATCACGAATTCTGTAACAAATGCATATGTGGGATTAGGACAATGTAACATTGTTATTATTCTCACATGTAATTACATATTTCTCTACTAAAATTTAGATACTATCCTTCATCTACATTGTGTTACTGTGATGTTTCACATTATAGGATGCTATAAGATATTTTCTGTTGTAAACCAGTGGATTATCAATCGAACTTTCCTGCAACTTCATGTCGGGATGATTACACACTTGTATTGTCTCAAACCTGCTCTATCTGCATTGACAAGGCAGACATGCAAGTCATACATAGGAGAGTGCACTGCAGAATAACAGTGATGGGTATGTGAGAATAGGTCAATCAAACTTGTAACACAGTTCTAAGTGTAAACACTGAACAATGGAATATATTGAATCAACATCATTCTGAAATCAAGTTAACCTACTGACAAAATCAATAGAGACATGGTTCTATATTATGACATTGAATTGTCATAATATTGAACACCTAAACATTGAACTGTATTCATCGAAATGGATTTATGTGAATCGATGAACACTTCCAGGGCAAAGTTGTAGTTGGGCAACTACATGGTGTTGTCCTTTTCTCTGCTGTACTGCGATCTCAGAGTTGGTATATTTAGTTAGGGGGGTGTGGGGGCACAGCCCTCCATGTTGGGGGTGCGCGGGGTTGTTGTAGGTTAGGTTACTTATGTGGGATTGTGGGGCAAGTGTTTGTTTTTGCACTGTAAGTATTTATCAATTTGCATAAATGCATTTTGATGAATGCAGTTCGATGTTTAGGCATTTGATATTATGTTGTTTCAATGTTGTAATATAGACACAAACAATAATTATGTGATTTTCTTTTTTTATGTTACTCTTTGAGTGCAGCACTGCCAAGATGAACTGCGCTGCTAATGGCAAAGTATTAGGGTAAAGTATTAGTGCAAGTGTAGTCATATCTTGAACTGTTCGACTTAGAATGGCAATTAACAGTATTCTATGTTGCTTTGTGCTGACTTTCACCCAAAGATTAGTACAACACAGGCATCATAGTAGGGAGCAGGTACATTAATATAGCATCAGGATAATGATGTGTTAAGAAAATGTGCAGCCATCATTTACATCCAGAGTAATCAGACAAAATATTTTTTTATCCACATGGATTTGAACTTTTAGAGCATTGCATGAAAAGCCTTTACACCAAAGTATTATCTAAGCACACTTTGTAGGAAGTCATACTTCTGATAGTTTACATTTAACAGCAGATTTCAGCAACATGAATGTATGTATTCATCTTCATTACCCTGTTGACCACTAATCTGTACTTCCAACTCTTCAACTTGTTGAAAAGTACACTTAATATACATAGCAAGCACAGCAGTATGAAGTGCAATAGATTAATGCAGCTGAAGACAATAAAATCACATGATTTTGCCATAAGCTGTGTACTTGCATTTTGATTTATTTGTATTTGTTGATTGGTGTTAGATATTGTGCAAATTCAGTGGTTGAAGAATAATATAGAGAAGGGCGAAGATACATTGGCAGTGTGAGATGGAGGCAGGGACAAAGTAGCTTATGACAAAAGAAGGATAAGAATGGATCATAATATTTAGCAAACAGACACAAAATACTGCAGAAAAAAACAGTCAGTAACACTTAGATAATGGCTGGATAAGAACCCTTAAAAACAATCAAAAAATCTATCTATACATGTGAGCATTATCTCATCATGCCACAAAGGGATTACAACTTCACAAAATTTAAATAACAAAACTGAAGCACAGTGACAACTTACTGAATCAGAAGGGTGAACAGAGAGAGACAGAGACAGATGCAGAAGGACTAACAACAATATGGTTTGTGGGACATGCAGAAATATCTCTATTGCGTATTACTGTTACTTATCAAATCATCACTAATTGTTCATGCTCTGTACAATAAAGTGCTTGCTATAAGAAAAAATAAGTGGTAGGAGAGTGCTACAAACATGAAGACATGGCAAGGTTGGTTTAATAATGTTTCCTGTCGGTGCTGCAATGTTTTGGCAAAAGATGTCTTGCTGCGCTATTTAAGTAGTATGTTAATGAAGTGTTGTATAGGGGCAGAAATACAGCTGTTTGCAGTTCAATATCTGAAAATAATATGAATGTCATGAATTAATATATTGACCTGCAGCTGTAATCAAACCCATGACACTATGCAAAAACATCAGTCTACAAACAGGGCAATTGCCTCAACAAGCCACTTAGACATTCTTATGTCATTACATCCATCAGCCTAAGAACTGCTGCATTAATTGTTTCACAGTACTGCTTTCACTCTGTACTCTCATAGCATAGCAGATTTAAGCAAATCTGCATGAAAGTAACCAGACTACTTCAGATTAAATTCAAAATGTCAGCTTTTGCAATAAGTGAAGGCCTTTCCATGGGCCCTTTCTGGATATGTGTGTTATGTGATAATCTGTTTTTTTGACCAAATTAAACATGGAAAAAGAGGTGGCTATGACACTGTTGAAAATGGGCTTTTCCAAACAGAGGGTAGGACACAGGGGAAAGAATACTGGAATTTGCAGGAAGGTCATGGGAGAGCACCATAGCTACCCTCTTCTTCATAACATAAATGTACAAGAGAACACACAGTTTCATGACTTTGGAGAGTCATAAAACCAGTGAACAGAATAATGTTGCATGGTCAATTAGACTAAATTAAGCATGCCAAGATGACACATAGGAGAGGTGGAGAGCCATGAATGGGGCATATTTTTACAGGGACAGGTACTCATTTTTTATGATTTTTGGGGAGGCAGAAGAATGTTGGGAAAGGTGCTTAGGAATGAGAAGGTCAGGTAGTCAGGATAGGTTAGGAAGTATCCACAGACGTACAGGGCATACAAAACACACACAGTAATGATGATGGTGACAAAAGGTTGGGGGAGACCATGACTGGAGATAGGTAGAGGACATCAGAGGCACATGCATTTCCAGATTAGAAAACAATGAGAATCTAGTCCTTACCCTCATAACTGTCATCACTGTCTCCTACAAAACCTCCCTGGATCAGTGACAGACATGGTATTGTCTTTGCAATCTAATACATGGCCTTTTCAACCCTGCTGATACATGCACAGAGGCCCCACTCCATGATATCCTCCATCAGTCCTGTCAGCTCCTACTGGATGACAAAATTGCCACCTTCACAGGGACTGCTCTTGTACTAGCATCCAGAACAAAGCTACATGATGCATTTATAGCAGGTAGGGCAGGGGTTGTGTTGTCAATACTGACAGGTTCTAAACCTGAAGTGCAGGGTGTCTATTCTGCCATCTGTGGAGGTATGGTGTCCAGATCCGCAGTAGTTATTCTACCTCTCTGTGCTGTTGGTCATTGATTTTTCAGCAGCAAGATATGCAAACAGCAGAATGTTAATAAATTAAAACCTCCCAAAAGAGAGAGAGAGAGGGAGAGAGGGTGGGGGGAGACAAAAATGAGATAATTAGATACTTGGCATGTCACATTTCTGTATTTTTCAATAAACGTTGTTTGGCAATACATAAACAATTATGATAATTTACTATTGTACACCTCTACCACATCCTTATATGATGGAAAGGTTGCAATGTGACATAAAATAAACACATCTCACTGCTATGACATAACAAAGAGCAGCTTTTATTTCCATATGATGGATAGGATATATGCATTCAAATGTAATAATTGCAGTTACCATAACTGAAATTGTTCTTGACATACTATTGCTGTCAATATTTTGTAAATACTTCTCATGTAATACAAAGTAATTGTTGCTTCTGGGTTTAGAACCCACACACATTTAATCTGGTGTATTCATTGCCTAATGCAAGCAGCAAGGGTCATTGGAGAAGCATGAATGCTTGAGATGAAGATTGAGGTGTGCCTTCTCAAGATGCTACTAATTGAGGAATGGAAAGAAATTTCTGGTCTGAATTTGGACCTGAGTCATACTTACCCCATGCCTCTCTGAGGTGAGTTAATCTCTCCTGGTTCACCTCAAGGTTTGCAACTATTTCCTCCACAGCTGTATATTACAAAAAGAAAATAATTATATATGAAAATATAATCAGTACCTGCATTGGCTGTCTAGATCATTAATGCCATATCATAGACAGGTTATGGGTCAGTATACTTATACAACTAAGGGATGTTTGCAGTCCGAAATTCAGCTTCCCATTGGCTTAGGAAGTCCTGCTTGCATTTCTTAAGGTCACTGCAGTGGTGACAACATTGTTCCCTGTGAGTGGAATGCCAGTTCCACTGCATCCAGCCTTGGCTAAACTATTCCAAGCCTCAGCCTTATACCAAGACCAGCTTAATCCCCCTGTAACAGGACCTCCCAACTTTGAGCTCTAAATTTAACACCCTTCTCTCCCTCACCGGCCATGTTTGCAAAAGTCAAGCTAACAAAATCTGTCTGAATATCACTCACTTCAGGTCTCACTGGTAACTGGCTGGACCCAAAGACACACAGCCTTGCCAACAGCATTTTCGCAAATTGAAAACATAATGATTCCTTAGCAGGCACATTGACAGCACTGATATCACATAGCAGTAAAGGTGTGAAACATGGCATTGAGCTTTGCCATATGTGATGCTCAATATTTTGACATAGGTTCCAGTGTTCAATAATGGAATGCTTAATAACATGACGTTTAATCTTTGCTGTTTGAAAGTAGAAAGGGGATGACTTGTGACATATTGTGATGTTCAGGCTTACACAATGTTAAAATATTGTTGTACCAGCTGGAAATTGAACCTATGGGATAAAGCATGCAAAAATTTAATCCTAGCTTATTAATTGGCAATGCCACAGGACAACTACCTTTCAAACATGGAAATTAGACATATATTAATTTCATAATGAATGGTCATGCACTTCATACAGACCTATATGTGTGTGATTTTAATTAGTCCTGGGAATGTAAGAGTCAATATTTCTGTTTGTTGAATGAGTTGAGTAATACAGGTTAGCGTATATTACATACATATTTCACAAGACATAACTGTCTTAAAAACAAAGTTGGTATATGAGATTTGTTGCAATGATCATTACAAAAGTATTGTGCCTATCAGACATGTGCAAGTAAGTTTTATATTAAATATTATCATTGTCATGTTTAGGAATTTGGAGACATATTAGCTTGAGGTTATACATGACATATTAATGATAAATGGTAAATAGAAAAGTTTACTTATGTAAGCATTACTGAAAAATTGCTTGCAAGATACATGTTTAACATTATCATTTTTCTTTAGTGCTACAGTTCTAATAAAAATGTTGTGAGAAATGTGATTTCTACATGCTTTTTAAAAGTATCTTTTAGGTGAATTTGAGACCTTACTTAGCTGTTTTTTTTTTATCTAAACTCAATATAATTACATCTTGTGCACAGAGATAGGTGTATGACCGGTTGAGTTTCTCCTCTCAGTATTGTCCAGAGTGCTAACGAAAGTGCACCATTGCCAGGTGTGTTTGCACTATGTAAGGCAGCTTAAACTAAATGTTTCACTTTTTCTTTAAGTAGGGAACCATTGCTGCCAAACAGACAGAAAACTAAAATTAAAAAAAAAGCAAGTACACTTTGTAAATAATTACTATTTGATCTCTAAAAGTAGTCAAACAATGCATCATGTGCCTTATGGTCTCAATTCACTTCAGTTACACCTTGTGCCACAGAGAAAGCTGCATGAAAGTTGTACTTTCTTCAGTGACTACTATTCAGAATACTGCTGGCCTTGCAATGCTGACACTTTTTTCCTTAGGTAGTGAACCATGTTTCCATGCTGCCAAGTGGAGAGCAAATGCATATTACAAAAAAAAAAAATACTGTATTGTTCAATAAACTTTGGCAATACATAAACAATTATGATAATTTACTATTGTACACCTCTACGACATCCTTATATGATGGAAAGGTTGCAATGTGACATAAAATAAACAAATTTCACTGCTATGACACAACAAAGAGCAGCCTTTATTTCCACATGATGGATAGGATATATGCATTCAAATGTAACAATTGCAATTACCATAACTGAAATTGTTCTTGACATACTATTGCTGTCAATATTTTATAAATACTTCTCCAGTAATAAAAAGTAAATTGTTGCTTCTGGGTATAGAATCCACACACATTTAATCTGGTGTATTCATTGCCTAATGCAAGCAGCAAAAGTCATTGGAGAAGGCATGAATTCTTGAGATGAAGAGTGAGGTGTGCTTTCTCAAGATGCTACTTATTGAGGAATGGAAAAAATTTTCTGGCCTGAATTTGGACCTGAGTCATACTTACTCCATGCCTCTCTGAGGTGAGTTAATCTCTCCTGGTTCACCTCAAGATTTGCAACTATTTCCTCCACAGCTGTATATTACAAAAATAAAATAATTATATATGAAAATATAATCAGTACCTGCATTGGCTGTCGAGATCATTAATGCCATATCATAGACAGGTTATGGGTCAGTATACTTACACAACTAAGGGATGTTTGCAGTCCTAAATTCAGATTCCCATTGGCTTAGGAAGTCCTGCTTGCATTTCTTAAGGTCACTGTAGTGGTGACAACATTGTTCCCTGTGAGAGGAATGCCAGTTCCACTGCATCCAGCCTTGGTTAATCTATTCCAAGCCTCAGCCTTATACCAAGACCAGCTTAATCCCCCTGTAGCAGGCCATCCCAACTTTGAGCTCTAACTTTAGCATCCTTTTCTCCCTCACCAGCCATGTTTGCAAAAGTCAAGCTAACAAAATCTGTCTGAATTGCACTTACTTCAGGTCTCACTGGTAACTGGCTGGACCCAAAGACATACAGCCTTGCCAACAGCATTTCTGCAAATTGAAAACACAATGATTCCTTAGCAGGCACATTGGCAGCACTGATATCACATAGCAGTAAAGGTGTGAAACATGGCATTGAGCTGTGCCATATGTGATGCTCAATATTTTGACATAGGTTCCAGTGTTCAATAATGGAATGCTTAATAGCATGACTTTTAATCTTTACTGTTTGAAAGTAGAAAGGGGATGGCTTGTGACATATTGTGATGTTCAGGCTTGCACAATGTTAAAATATTGTTGTATCAGCTGGGAATCGAACCTATGGGGTAAAGCATGCAAAAATTGAATCTTAGCTTATTAATTGGCATAGCCACAGGACAACTACTTTTCAAGCATGGAAATTAGAGATATATTAATTTCAGAATGAATGGACATGCAGTTCATACAGACCTGTATGTGTGTGATTTTAATTAGTCCTGGGAATGTAAGAGTCAATATTTCTGTTTGTTGAATGAGTTGAGTAAAACAGGTTTGCGTATATTACATACATATTTCACAAGACTGTCCAAAAACAAAGTTGGTGTATGAGATTTGTTGCAATGATCATAACAAAACTATTGTGCCTATCAGACATATGTAAGTAAGTTTTATATTAAATAGCATCATTGCCATGTTTAGGAAATTGGACACACATTAGCTTGAGGTTATACATGACATATTAATGATATATGCTAAATAGAAAAGTTCACTTATGTAAGCAATACTGATAAATTGCTTGCAAGATACAAGTTTAACATTATCATTTTTCTTTAATGTTACAGTTCTAATAAATAAGTTGTGAGAAATATGATTCCTGCACCCTTTTTAAAAGTATCTTTTAGGTGGATCTGAGACCTTAATTAGCTGTTTTTTATCTAAACTCAATATAATTACATCTTGTGCACAGAGATAGGTGTATGACCGGTTGAGTTTCTCCTCTCAGTATTGTCCAGAGTGCTAACGGAAGTGCACCATTGCCAGGTGTGTTTGCACTATGTAAGGCAGCCTAAACTAAATGTTTCACTTTTTCTTTAAGTAGGGAACCATTGCTGCCAAACAGACAGAAAATTAAAATTAAAACAAAAGCAAAAAAAAAAAAAAAAAACAATTACATGTTGTAAATAATTACTATTTGATCTCTAAAAGTAGTCAAACAATGCATCATGTGCCTTATGCTCTCAATTCACTTCAGTTACACCTTGTGTCACAGAGAAAGCTGCATGAAAGTTGTAATTTCTTCAGTGACTACTGTTCAGAGTACTGCTGGCCTTGCAATGCTGACACTTTTTCCTTGGGTAGTGAACCATGTTTCCATGCTGCCAAGTGGAGAGCAAATGCATATTACAAAAAATTAAAAATAAATACACATTATATATATATATATATATATATATATATATATATATATATATATATATATATATATATATATATATATATATATATATATATACAGAGAGAGAGAGAGAGAGAGAATAAATGCAATATGATTTCAGCACAGGATACAAAAAATGCCTCCTGTGACTTATTTCACTCAATTCATTTCATTTCTACCTTGTGCTACAGAAATGGACATTGTCAGGTGTATTCTCTAAAAAAGATTCTATTCATGGTGCAGAGGGCCATGCAGCAATGTCAGGCATATCTGCTCTACATAAGGCAGCCTACACTAATTTTTTAAATTTTTTTCTTGGTCAGTGAAATGTTTTTGCTTGCTGCTGAGTGGAGACCAAATGGAAAAAGCAATAGAAGAAATTATATGATAGAGAAAAGAATTTAACAGTAATATAAATGTGATCAGTGGGTATATGTTGCAATGACAAGAGCAAGAAGTTCATTCAAGTGACACACTCATCCGTCTTACATCTCATTGCAACATTAGAAATTTACTTTCTGAAGAACATTATTGGACTGGTACTTAATGACAAATAATGTGAAAGTGAACACACAACAGCTCACATGTTGTTAGCAATACTAGCAATATTTGATTTTAAACAGCAACACAATGGTATCACAACATGTGATTAAATATGTATTCAGTTCACCCTCTGAAAATAACCATTTAAATGGATTTGAACCAGACATAAGCAGGCCTTTTTCTCTAAGTTCACTGCACTTATATCTTGTGTCATAGAGAAGCATACAAGACAGGTGTATTTTCATCACTGAGAACTATCCAGAGTGTTTAAAGTGGTGCAATGCCACCAAGCTGGTTTGTGCTACATAAAACAGCCTAAACTAAATGATTCACTTTTTTCCTTAAGCAGAGAAAGTTTGCATCATGCTGCCAAGTGGCACACTAATGAAGAAGGCAATATTTATCAGAAGCATCCACACAACTCTTTTGGAATAACAACTTGAAAAATTGAAATTAAATGAATTACAGTGTATATCTAGCAATGAGTAGAGCTACTACTGTATTGCACTGATACATTCCGCCTTCTAACATCTCCTTGCCACACCAGTATTATCATGTACGTCTCGCAATATCAGGACTTCAGCTAATGCCATGGGAATTGAGAAGAGCAGTGAACAGAAGGAATGTTTCATTGTTTACACAGCACACATAAGTAATATTGACATAACTTCAAATGACTTATCTGTAATTTTTCATCAAGATTGACCTTACTTGAGTTTCCACTTCAACACATTGTTACACCAAAATGAGTGTCTAGATTTAGTATGAACTTGCCAGTAAAATGATCTTTGAACAATTTTTGAACCCTGCAACATCTGTACTGTTTCTCTATGCCCAGTACATTTACACATTATGCCACAGAGATAGGAGTTTGACAACTTGAATTACTTCACTCAGTACTTTCCAGACTACTGAGGAAAGTACAACAATTCCAGTCTTAACTGCACTATTGAAGGCAAAAAATGGTAATTTTTTCCCTTGAGCATTGAACTGGCTTTCACTGCTAATGACTGCTGCCAGTCAATGAAGAACAATGCCAAACAGTATACAAATGATAAAGAAAAAAAAGAGAAAAATTTGGAGTCAGGTACTTTAAATGTACATTTCTAATATTTAATCAACTTTGTTGTCATGCCATAGCAACCTGTATGGATTTAGGTTCATAGGTTCATAGGTTCATACTAGGCTATCTGCCCGAGGGCATTTACAAGCCTAGCCCATCGTTTTGTGGCTTACGCCTCCCCTTTAGTATGGGGAACTATACCCATTATTTTGCTGTGCCTCTGTCGAGCAGTGACACTGAGGTAATCCCTGGGGTATATCTGCGATCTCCCATCCATTGGTCAAGATTTCTCTTGAACAAGGCCAGCGAGGTGCTCTGCCTTACATATACCGGGATTTTGTTCCACAGCATAGGGAGTCTTTGGGTGATGAATCTATCCCTCCAGCACGTCCTATTAATAGCCGTGTCGAGGTTTAAGTCTCCCGCCCTTGCGGCTCTGATGGATCTAGATTTTTTGAGGTGAAGCATATTCATCAAATCTGGGTTTGACATGACCTTGTATGTTAGGCAAAGGTCACCTCTGAGCAAGCGGTAAGCGACTGAATAGAGCTGGAGTTCTTTCAGTCGGGCAGCATAGGACAGATTTTTGAGACCCTTTATCCTTTTGGTGAGGAACTTTTGTGGCCTCTCCAGCTGCTGCAAGTGTCGGGTCAGATACATTCTGAATGGGGTGTTGTACTCAATCATTGGTCTGATGAGTGATGAGTAAAGGGAGACCATGACCTCCCTTGATCTAGATGAGAATCCCTTCATGATAAGGTGGGCAATGTAGAAGGTCTTCCTAACTACTTTAGCTACATGGGTGTCGAATGACAGACTACTATCAACCTGGGTCCCCAGGTCCCTGATGACTTCTTCTGTGCTCAGTGGATTGCCACCTATTTGGTAGCTAGGGGTAACCTTGTTTTTCCCGAAGGGTATGACTATGCATTTTTTGGCATTTAACTTTAGGCCATGGCTCTGGCACCAGTTATCCGTTTCTGTGAGACCCTTCTGAAGGATATCTGTGTCAGATGTGTTTTCTACTATGGCGCCCAGTTTGCAGTCATCTGCAAACTTTGTCAGCCATAACCCTCCTGTGTTTGCTTGTACTTCGGAAAAGTAGATGCCAAACAAGAGTGGGCCCAGGACTGAGCCCTGTGGGACACCACTTGTGACAGGCTTTGAGTCTGACATGGCGCCAGCAACTCTGACCCTGTGGGTTCTGTCACTCAGCCAGTTTGCAACCCATCTTGTGATGTATGGGTTAACATTTAAGCTGATGAGTTTTTCAATGATACCCGAGTGGGGTATTGTATCGAAGGCCTTCGCCAGATCGAGGTAGGCTGTATGGACTGCCTTTCCCTCATCAATGGCTTTGGTGACTGTTTGGAAAAAGTCAACCAAGTTTAAAAGGCATGATCTGCCTTTGACAAAGCCAAACTGGGTTGGATCCAAAGTCTGCAAATTCCCTATGTCTTTATTTATGAGGTCCATTATGATCCTCTCCATGGCTTTGCAGATAAGGCTTGTCAAGCTAATGGGCCGGTAATTTCCAGGGTCGGTGGAGGCACCGCCTTTGCGAAGTGGGACCACAGTTGCAGTGCGCCACTCCCTGGGTACGTATCCAGAGGTAAGACTTTGATTAAACAGCTGTCCTAGCTGTGGGTTTAATTCCTCATTGAGTTCGTGGAGCACACAGCCGGGGACACCATCGGGTCCCATGGATGCTGTGTTTTTTGCTTTGGAGAGAGCAGTTCTAACTTGGGCGTTGGAAATGTTTGGGGGGCTGCAATCATTTGGTATAGATATCTCTCCTTTTGGGCGGGAGGGGGGGAGAAGTTTGCACTGAACCTGTCAGCCAGTATGTTGGCAATGTCTGTCGGATCAGTAATCTTCACATCATTTTGAACTAGTTCTGAGCATATCTGGGAGTTTCCTCCCAGGTTTCTAACATAGCTAAAGAAGGCCTTATGATTGTCTTTTGAGTCTTTAGCTATTTTTCTCTCAAAATTTGCTTTGGATGATTTTATGAGAGCTCTTAGTTTTTTACTTATAGTGATCAAGGGTGTCTTACCTTTTATGGATTTTGCTCTATCTTGTAGTAGCTTGAACCCTCAAACAAGGGTAGTAATAAAAAACATTGAAGAGTATTTTCCACAGTTGACACAGACAAAGACATATATTTGCAAGGAGATAAGGTGTTTAGATGTACTGATAATGTGACATTGTATCAAGTCAAATTGAAAGTGCAATAGAAACAAGTTATGGAAGTTGTCCTTTTTCATTTGACAGTAAATGTTTGGGTGATTTTGATATTGCCAACAATTAAGATACCTATATACTCACACAATATTAAACAAAGACTGAAAACACTGCAGGTATATTCTTCTCTATCTTTAAGGTGCCTCATTCCCTTATCTATGTTTTTCATAGCAATTCTGTCTATGTTTTCTTGACTATGTTATCACATGTTATGTATCAATCCTTAAAGTACTCCCTTGAGTATGATCAACATTTCTTAATAAGGGGCAATAACTGTGGTCATTAGAGCCAGCATTTGAATGTTAGGAATATTCTTCTTCAAAATCAGTCAATGTACTTTTAGACTTTTTGGGAAGTCCCTTTTTCCCTAAGAAATCTTCAGTAAGTATACATCAAAGATGAGAGACTGTGAAACCCTAATTTTTCCTTGAGTCAGAATAACCATAGATACCTGAAAGAAGTTAGCAAGTAACACTTCTCAGTGCTCGCCCTTTCAGTGCCAAGGCATGTACATGTAATTGTGTAGCTCCTTACACTATGTTTACATTCCCCACAGTTAGTGCAGATTGTTCAGGAATGTTAATGATTTTTTACCTCATTTGTATAATCACAGTGCTCACAGGGCTGACTCTGCACTATATAAAAGGTAATTGTTTATCTAATTCCCTTGTATCATACTGAGGAGACAGTTTGGCTCTAGAAAGCTCAATACTGCTAAAAATACAACGTTTGGAGAATTACTAACTTTCTACACTGCTTTATTGTCAAGGTATGTTGCTATTTCATACATAATACTTTTAGTGTAACATTAAAAGTTGAATTGCACTGACCACTTTAAAGCATTTTTTATCTTAATGGTGTTTTGTTATTCATTTCTTTTGAATAGCTACATCTGCATTATAAAAAGTATGCTACAGAATGCTACATGACCTAAATTTTTAGGTTGTATTTAATTGTTGTTTGCACAGTTATTGCAGATGAGTGTATTATAACCTTGTAGGGATGCCTGTCATTTTTACCATGTTAGTAGAAAGGAAAATGTGTTATGTTTGTGGATTTCTACCTAATTGTCCTCCACAGCAGTTGAGATGGCACTTATACTAATTGTTTTACATTTCTAATGCTTCATTGTGAATGTATTGTTAATGCTGCAATGTATTACATATTTAACCCTGTGTTATCTGCATTACAGAACTGTTATAAATTGTTGATATTTGATTTAGAATTTTTGGGGGGCTGTCTTAGCTTGTGTGTAGTGAAAGGGAGCATTAACTTTTAAATGTATGTTTGTTTGATGAATGCATGCATTCACACATAACTGATTTCACAGCTACCTCATCTATGTATTGCATACTTAATTTATGCGTCTGGTTTCTGCTTCATCTCATACAGGAATATGGCACACAAGAAGAACTGTACCCTGCAACCCACCATACCCTGGTGCAGAAAATGAGGTCATTATCCAGGCCTTACATCCCCCTGGAGCTTTTCTGTTAGGGAGAGGTAGAGGTGACAAATCTGTCTGAGACAAGATATGGCAGCAGGTGGTGGACAACATCAATGCTGTCAAAGGGCATGGCAGAACGTATTCCCAGGTACAACACTGGGCAAGTGATATGGTAAGCTCTGTCTGCTGTAATGTGGCTGCAATTGCTGAGGAACAGGTGGCTATGGGAGATGGTCTTGGTACTGAACCACCACTAAATGAAACAGAGGAGATCCTGTCCACTGTCAGAGATCCAAATAGCTTGGCAGAGCCTTCCCACAGAATCCTTGATGTTGGTGCTGATGTGAATGACAGACTCAGAGTGTCACAAGCAGACCTCCCAGGTATGCAAAACACAAGTATCATTGTTATATCTTTATTTTCATATATCTTAGAAGTCTGATATATATATATAGAGCCAGCAATAAGTGTGAGTCAAACAACACAGTCATAGAGAAATAGAAGATGGTGTTTGGGGGTGGAACCAACTGTTCACTACATTTTTGTGTGAGAATATTTTTAATCTGCATATGTGAAGGGGTTGTTCTCTTTTATTCTTGGGGCATCTGGATAGCAGGCTGCCAGCTCACCTACACATGGTAAGCACACATTTGGTTATTGTTATTACTGTATATAAGGTATATTTAGGCAGATTTATGCAAACCTAAATCTACCTTACTATGTATGTAAGGTAGATTTAGGTATACATAAGAACAACATTTGTGTTGTTTTAGCATCTGTTAGAGTTTAACATACCTTTCATATAAGAAAATATGTTATCAATTTTATTTTGTATTTCTCTGCTTGTTGTGTTTATTGTTTGTTACCACAGGTGATCCTAAGAGTGTCATCGTAGAACTCCTACCATGTGATGTCGGAGTATCAGCATACCTCTCCACTTACAGATTTTCCCAGAATGTCCAGATTTTTGCCTCATATTTTTGGTCTCTTTCTTATAAAATTGTGTTTTTCTGGAAAATCATTGAGGGTTGAAATCAGAAAATAATGAAAGGCATTTGAGTTTCAGACATCAGACATTGGTTTCCTCCCACATTCCAAAGACATGCAGTAGGTGGATGGGACACTCTAAGTTGGCCCTAGGTGAGAGTGTGTGTGCGAGTGAGTGGTACGAATGAACTACCATGGCAGGGTTAGCCACCCAGTGGTGTAAACCTTGGCTGGAGAGGATTGTCACTGCTGAAGTGACACCTCAACCCCACGTGCAAAATGGGAAAAAGGGGTTGAGGATGGATTTGAGTTCCAGACATTATACCCTTGAGAAAATTCATGGTAATGCAAAACCTACCAACATTATAAGTTTGTAAGAGCAATAGTTAAAAAGTGCCTCTATTTTGGACCCCCCCCCCCCATTATTTATAACTTTGTCCAAATTTCCAGATTTCTTGATCTAAGAGGTTGAGAGGTATGAGTATCAGTACCATCTGATGATGGTGGCAATGAAGAGGGTCAGTCCAACACTGAGACTGTGGATCCACATCTCCTGCCCATATTTTAGACACAGTCAGTATGCATCCACATACCAATGTCAATGAGACCTCTGATATAAGGCACATGGATGGTAGCAGAGTTAATCAGGATAGTGGGGCTATTCTGATTGCAGAAGTGGTAGATTCTCCCCATAACCATCATGAGAGTGCCACACACAAGGGTTTGTAGAGGTACTTGGAGGAGACTTGCTGTCCACCTTCCTCCTGATGATGTTGTGTCATTAGGTGCAACCAAATGTATGTGTAGGGCCATAGTGGAGATACAGGCACATTCCACCAGGGCCTTGGAAGAGCTAGTGAGACTACTGAACATTGTGTCTTCTGACATGTGTGACTCCCTGAACCATGTGAGCAACTCCTTGGACAGGATGAACAACACACTAGATTGGGCAGAGTCTGTGCTGGAATATTATTTGGGGAGGATGGGTATCCATGTGGCCAGAGAGCCACTACATCTTCTGGAATTAGCAGACATGGCTGTGAAAGATCTCACTCCCACAGTAACACTACATTCACTGCTCCATCAGTTACTGTGGTGTTGACACCCAGATGTGGTAGGCCATGTGGTCATAGTCATGGATGTAGTTGTGAGGAGAGCTCATCCAACAGACATCACTCACATTCAGGTAGCACCCTAACTTTTAGCCAGCGCACTGGAAATAGCAGTGCAACTCCTGTCAGAGGTGGTTCTTGTAGCTGGGGTAACAACACTGAACTGACCATTCTACCATGCACAGCTTACACCTGTCTGAGACATAGTTCTAGCATAGCACTTGATTGCCTTCATGCAGACACTCATACATTGAAAAAAAATTCTCTTGCCCAGATCACTTCACACAAATGCAAACTATCTAAACAGTACTGTTGAGTGCTATACATCTATTGTTACTGACCCTAAACTCTGTATACCCTGATAGATGCCCATGTTTCTTACTTGTGCACACTCACTTCTTTGGTGTCAACCTCACCCTCCTACCACTTCCCTAACTTGTGCAAATTATGATGACTGTACCCTGCCCTTTGCACATGTCTATATCTTAAAGTTGTGTATATATATATATATATATATATATATATATATATATATATATATATATATATATATATATATATATATATATATATATATATATATATGATAAACACAGTGGATAGCCAATGCTTGCTTATTCACACACTTGCATTTATCAATATGTATTGCAGAAGAAAAGTTATTGATTTCTTTTTCCTACTCATTTATGAATGATTCTGTAATTGTTGAACCTCATTGTATTTCAGTTAGTATTCTTATTAAAGCTGTGGAAGCATCAGGCACTTCAGTCTTGCATCTTGGTATAGTTGTGCAAATGAGGGTATAATTGTCCTGTTCCATGTTTTATAGACAGTGGCCAAATGAAATGTTTGATGCACATATTGGTTCTAATATGTAACTTTATCCTGTAAAAATTTGATATAGAAGACATTAATGACATAATTATATATTCCAGGCAAATGGTCTGCTTACAGGCATATACATATTTCCATATGACAGTAATCAGTTGCATAACTTTTTTTCTTTACAGGTTCCACACTTGCCTTGTCATTACTGCAAGTACAAATTGTGCCCTTGGGGGTTGTGCCTTTCTGATGCTATCAGAATACAGCCTTTACATGACTAAGTAAAGATAGTGGAATCTGACAGACATTAAATTTTCCTATTTGTATGTGGATGGGATCCTAGGCTTTGATCTATGTAGTGATTGTGTGTGATATAATTTGCCTCTTAGCCAAGGCATACTGTGCATGTCTTCATCTGCCAGCACCATCTACAGCTGGTGGTTTTCACACAGACTCCTCATCTTGACCTACTGCTGCTGCTGCCCTTGCCTGTGGTCCTGTGGTCCTGCCTCTTGCTATCTTTATTGAAGCTGCTTCCTGAAAATTATACATGGCATAGTCTGTATGTATTTCGACAGATGTGCCTGAGTCATACTGCAGTGCACCTCCTTATGTGTCTAGACACTGGAACCTTGATTTAAGCAATCCAAGCACAAGTTCTGCAATATTTTGAGTCTGAGCATGGACCTTGTTGTATCCTTGCTCAGTGTGGTTGTGTGGGTTTCCCATGGAAGTCAAGAGCCAGGGCTCTGATGCATAACCTGCATCCCCTACTAGATGCCCTTTGGGAAAATCATCACTGGTATACAGCACAAGTGTGACATATGTGTGAGTTGTGAAAACTGCCTGGGTTACCTACACAGAAATTGTAGATGATCTGTTGGGCATTACAGACAACCTGACAGTTTATAGCATGGAACCCTTTTCTGTTGATGTACTGCCTTCTCTGTTCCCAGGGTGGGGCTTCTGTTTCTATGTATATGCAATCTATGGTCCCCAGCACTTCAGGGAAGTGTGCTACTGCATAGAATTCCTGCATGGTTCTTGCTCCCTCCTTTAAGGTGTGTGGGA
>NC_056735.1:637474086-637534086 GCF_019279795.1 Protopterus annectens | reverse complement strand
GGTAACTATACAGAAAAACTTAATTTAGTCCTTCTCCATAAAGTGAGCCTGGTTTACTGCCTTGCATCATCATGTGTATAAGCACATACCTGTGATTATATATGTATGTGCATGTGTATTTGCTCATACATATATGTGAGTTGGAATATATTTATTGTCTATCTATCTATCTATCTATCTATCTATCTATCTATCTATCTACATATCTTTCTAGCTAAAGAGCTATATGCATGTGTATATGTGCATCTGTGCTTGTATATGTCTATGTAAACATCTATGACTTCAAATATAATGCCTCTGAGATTATACAGCAATGGGGAAGATGACTAAATTCCAGTCTACCCATCCCTGAAATATGTTCTTCCATTACCCGCTTACTCCAATACAATTTTCATTATAACTGGAGCCAGTCACAGCATGGTGTGCATTCAAACTCATACAGAATGGGGAAACAATCTATTACAGGATTCATAACCACACTTACACTCAAACTTTATGCAGATCTATGGGCAAGTTAGAAAATTGCCAATTGACCTATGGCATGACTTTGGAATGCTGATGGAAACCCCAGCATATACCTGGAGCAAGTATATAATCCACAATGAAGGCATTCCAGTCAAGAACTAAAATAGAGAACTGAGCTAAGGGAGGTAGCAATGCTATACCACTTTGCAGTTATATAAGCGCACACATGCATAGACTGTTACCTACACACACACACACACACACACACACACACACACACACACACACACACACACACACACACACACACACACACACACACACAAGCTAACTTACTTTTCTGTATGTACATGTGTATGTAGATATCAGGTTTGGGAACCAACCAATTTGTCCAGGGACATCTTCAGGCTTTGTGGGAGGGTCAGGCAGGAATAGTCATGGGAGTTATGATAGTAGTGGAAGAAAGTTAGTGTGGTGGTGATGGAAGGGTTAAACTGGGAAAGTAGGAGAGGTGGGAGCAAATGAGGTAAGTGTAAGAAGGGGTTTAACTGGTTTTGTGTGAGTGTAACTGGGTAAGGGATCAGATTTTAGTGTGAACTTGCTATGACAAGTGCTACATCCAAGACGACTGGTAGGTATTGGGTGCACAGGTAGGCCTCAGGGCATGGTGGTATAGGGTGAGTGAAATAATTTTTTCCCTTCTTTTAATTCAGGGTGGTTGTTTTCAGGATGTGAAAATGTGTGTTTGGTAGTTATGGGATCTTTGGGTTGTGTGGGCTGATCTGGTTGTTGACTTGGCTTGTAATAATCTGCATGTGGTTAGTTCAGCATTTACCTATAAGCTTGGTTGTGAGGGGGTTTTATGAGTGATCACAGCTGATATTCTTGATCACGACCTACTTTATCACTTGGTTTTGTTGTTTTAGTGTGTGGGTTACTTTCCAATTTGTTGGTGGCATAGCAGAGGAGGCATGGTGTTTGATGGAGCTCCCAGGCTGCAGCAGTGTGTCATGGCAGAGGACATGACAGGGGCAGGATTCATGGATTATTGCCATTTGCATGAGTGAACCCCTTTTCAACCTCGGTTTAGTTGTACTGATGTCACTGGGAGTCTGGAACTGGGGAGTCTGTACTGCTGGAGAGGAGTTGTATCATGGGGGCTGGCAATCTCCTTCTGAAGAGGCACCGGGTTGCAAGAACATGTTTGCAGGTGAAAGCATGGCCACAAGTAACGGCCATTAATCTCGCATGCACACAGTATGATTAGTGGTCCGTAGAAGCTTTGTTCCTCTCACAAATAATTTGAGTTTTGAAGCATGCTGTCTAGCAATCATACCTCTCAAATGTCCAGATTTTTGCAGAATGTCCAGATATTTGCCTTATATTTTTCGTTTGTTTTTCATAAAATGTGTGGTCTTATAGCAAATCGTGGAGGACTGAAGCCACCAGGTAATGACATATATTTGAGTTTCAGACTAAATAACCTTCAGAAAATACATACTAACATAAATCCTGTTATTCTAGCAACTTTCTAAGGTTATAAGAGCAATATTTGAAAATCTGTCCTTATTTTGGGGCCTTTTTTCCCCCATTATTTTAGGCTTTGTCCAGATTTCTTGTTATAAGAGGTTGTGAGGTATGCTAGCAATTGTGAGAGAGACTTTCAGTGGAAGTGGTTGCATACTGGAGCGGTTAAGATTGAAGGCATCTTCAGCAATGAAGCTGTGTTAGGTAAGCATTTGGCTGTATAAAAATACACAATATTTGTAGTCACATATTCTGGAAAACTGCCGAGATTTTGGTACATAATTTTGCTGTTCAAAAGAAAAGAGATGAACCTGTGGTTATGTGGCAAATCACTGGAATGATCAGAGGGTGATATCAGGTTGATGGCATACATTTGAGTTACAGACTTCAAGTCCTTCAGAAATGTATGTAAATGAAGCCATGGTACACTATCTACTTTCTAAGTTATGTGAGCAATACTTAAAATATGTCCCTTTTTTGGGGGGAGGAAGGTTGGCCTACTGGTTAAGGTATTCACCTCATAAACAGAAGACACAGAGTATGATTCTAATCTTGAGTTGGGGTTTGATCCTTTACCGAAGGGAAATTTAATAAATGAATAAATAAATTACAAAGACATGCATCTGGAGTGTTTCACCCCGAGCCTCTGTTGAAAATTGGCTCGTTCCAAGTCGGACTTTCTCTGTTAACAAATGTTAAATAAATAAATAAATAAAATAAATAAATAAGTACATTTTGGGTAAGGTACAAAGACATTTAGCTTGTACATTTCTAGGGCACTCATCTGACCTTTTTTTTTCTTTTGCAGATGGCTGGAGCATGCTGTTTGTGGAAGAAGTAAGCAGTAATTGTAGCATATGATGAAGAATTGTTCCGAGGGGTGGCAGAGATGGATGTCTCAGTGGCAGTAGAACTCAGGGCATCCCAGAGTAAAAACAAAGGCCAGCCACAGAAGAACAAGGTAGCAGGCAGCAGTTTGATACAAGCAAAGCAAACATGAACATTGGCAGACACGGCTATGATGGAGACTTTGACTGGAGGAACAGGGCATGACAATGTTGCAGGTAATGATAATTTACTGGATGTACATACGGGTGTGTCTGATCTTTTGAAGGGTGGCAGTAGTATGACAGTAGGTGAAGGAAGGGAGTTGGGCCAGTACCATGAGGAAGTTATAGGGACAGTGAGGGAGCCACAGCTTCTTGGAGGGATGGGTGAAGTCTGGTGGGGAGGTAGGCTGGCATGGGGTCAACATTAAGCAGTATAGGGTCAGGTTTAGATAGAGCAGAATTGCAACACAAGGTGAATTCTGGGGATTGGCTAACTATTCAGGCACTCCTTAATGCAGAAGGAGGGAGTCTTTCTGACAACATACATTTCAGCATTGTTTAAGGACAAGATCTGGAAGGAAGAATAAGTAGATATTTTCAAATTAATTGATGCAGAAGTGGGTCAGTGCTTGCTGCAAGTGAAGGAGTAAAGACTTTTGGCAGCTTTAGCGGTCTTGGGGGTAGAGGAGGATAGGTAGATTGTGGCCAAGCACATGGGACAACTGGGTGTTAGACTTCATTTATTACATGGCAGTTTGTTTGGAGAAGGATACTGCCTTGGCCTTACCACTGTATGCTTATTTTCTCATGATCTGTGAGGCACCGCATCTATGGGTGGGGAAGTCCTGGTTGTGGTACGATCAGAGGTCGAAAGTGGAAGGCAGTGGATCAGTCACTGCATTGGGATGTGAGACATCTTGCCATTTGGCTAACCACTATGGTAGATAGCCTTGGAGCTGTTATCAGAGGGTTAAGTTGGGGGGTCAGGATGGGGGTATGCTAAGCTTTAATGCAGAATGTTGCTTGTGAGTGGAGTGTAGGTTTCAAAGTGTGCAGGTATGCATTCAGCAGTGCAGGTGGCAGATGGGAAGGCACATTGGTTAATTTGAATTCGTAGCAGCCTGAATCAGGTGGGTTACCTTTGTTGTTTCCTGGATTTCAGGGTAGTTGAGGTAGGGGAAATTTTTGGTGGTGGAGAAGAGGTGTGTCCTTAAGACTGGGGATGCATTTTCCCATTAATATAAAGGTATCGCATCAGCTGCTCATGTAATTTCCTGATTTTGCAGTTGCGGGTGAATTAATAGATGGATTTTCTGAGGGATTTTCTATTAAATCAAGGGTGGGAGGGGAGGGGTCAATTTGTAGGATTCGGCATTCTTTGCAGTAGAAGGAAGAGATTTTTGAAGGCTTGGTGGAGTAGGGATGGGGGTGGGTAGATTATGGGGTCCATTTGATATTCCTCCTTTTAGCAGCCTTAATTTTTTCTCCATTCAGGCTTGTCCCTAAGAAGGCAGCAGGGAATTTCATTTAATTGTCCATTTGTCTTATCCTGAAGGGAATTCTGTGAATGATTTTATTTTGGGAGATAAAGCAAGCCAGTTATGCACCTTTGGATGATGCATTGCAGGTCATTTGGGAGTTCATGGTCCCATGGTTGGTGAAGGTAGATATTGGATTTGTTTTTCATTTATTACTAGTTTTGGAGGAGGAGTGGCCATGGTTGTGTATGGCAGCTGGACAAAGCTATGCCGATAGGATGCTCAGTGGCCTGTGTTACTTTGAGAGGTTTAGTACTGCTTTCCCTTGGATTTGACAGCAGTGGGTGAGCAGCTAGAAGGCAAAAGGTTATCTGGATGAATTTTTAAGAGTAGGTGAAGGGTTTGATGGGGCATTGGAAGGTATGTGTGTGCTTCTGGGGATGTAGTAGGAGCTGGGTGTTGGTCAGCTACACAGAAGATAGAAGGCCCAAAAAAGGCATTGTTTTGTTGGGATTGCTAGTAGATGCAGGCCATGGTATGCTTTGTTTACTAGCTGTGAAGGCAATGCATTTGAAGGAAAAGATTTGATGGGTGAAATAAATCCAAGGACAAGGTGAGGATTAAGGGTGCCATTGAGCTCTGTGGGCTCCTGAAGCTTGCATGCCAGGCAGTTCATCTGGGTCATTTCTTTTGTGGGTTTGTGGTCTTTTTGTTGAATGGGGGAAAGCAAACATCATTGGGTGAGGGTTAGTAATTTGGTGTGTGCTGATTTAGCATTGTGGTTTTTCATTTTGGAACAGTTTAATGGTATGGATTTTTGGTAGGTGGATTGGGTTGTTCAAGGGGATTTGCAATTGTTTGCAGATGCGGCAGGAAGTATTGGGATGGGAGCATATTTTGGGAGGTGATGGACTGTGACTCGCTGGCCAGCAAAATGGAAGGATGATTGGAGGAGGGATGTTGACTGTCTGGAGATAGTTCTAATTTGGCTTGCATCAAAGATCTAGCAGGAGAAGTTACAAGGGAAAAATGGCTTAATTTGCATTCAGACAATATGGCAGTGGTATGAACCATTGGTGTTGCCAGACAAGGTGTGTCAGGTTGGCTTGGAATGACCAGATGCTTTGTACAGGAATCCTGTGGGCAGCTTTTAAAGGAAGGCATATGATAGGGCTTTGGAAGATTTTGTTAAATTTGCATTGCGGCTGATGGAGCAGGAAGGAGTTTGGGGGGAAGTATTGTTGTTGAAATACTTGGTTCAGGCTTGGGAATGAGGTAAGATAGTTCAGTCGGTCAAGGTGGACTTAGCTGCGATTAGTATAGTTGCACAGATGTCAGGGTTATGTGACTTTTCTAATTTTGGACTGTGATTCGTATGCTGACTTTTTGGAGTAGGGTTGATAGTATGAAGACTGACAGACGATGGCCACTGTCAAGACAGATTTTGAAGGTTTTGTTGCAGGCATTAGCATTGGTAAGTGGAGATTCATTGGACTATATTTTATGTGTGACATTCACTTTATGGATATATTTTGGAGCTCTTAGGGTGTCAGAGTTGTTTTGGTTTGTAGCTTGGTAGGAGGTTTCAGTGTTTTGCCTTTGTGCATATTTGGTTGTGTAGAGCTAAAATGGATCAGTTAGGGAAGGGCAGGCAGATAGTATTGGGAAAGGACAGGAATGATTGATGGTGTCCGGTGGGTTGGACTAAGATGTTGCTGTGGTCTCATGTTGGGAGTCCTCTGGACTTCATTTTGATGGTAGGGAGTAAGGTCATGATGTGTAATCAGTTTGTATATATGATGAGGAGAGCTTTTCAGTGTGTTGGTTTTCCAGGAGAGAGGTTTTCCACTCATTTTGTGTGTATTGGAAGGGCAGATTAATTGAACTCATTAAGAGTGTGGGCTGTTGGTCATCAAATGCTTTCTTGCCTTATATTGGATAATTCGGTAAGGTGACTGGCTTAGTCTAACATTATTTATTTTCTCTAGGAAAGAAAAACTTATTTTTGTCATTTTTACATCTATTTGGTGGCAAAAGGGTGCTGTAGTTAGACCAGATGGCATGCAATTGGGTTTGCACTGTTTCAGGTGTCATTAGGCTTCTTTGAGTCATGGTGGTACACTTGGTAGGTTGTGATCTGGGAATAATTTAAAGCTACAGTTGGTTGTCAGAATAAATGAGTATTTGTTTATTTTAAAGAGATTATACCCAGTTATGTGTATTGTTTGGTCAGAGGTAGTATCATGGTTATTTTGACTTTGGAGAAGGCTCATCGGTTTGTTAATGTTAGACTAGTTAGGCAACTGGCTGCTTTGGGTATTTATATGATAGGGCATTAGGTTCAATGACAGGGATTCAGTCTGGTTCAGAGAGGATGCAATACACTTGAATGGTTTTGGTTTGGACCTCCTTAATGTACACTTAGGTTTGTTTTGGAGGGTTTGCTGAAGGTTTTGGAGTGAATGAGGGTGAACACCTTGTGTCAGGCTGGTTGGTGGAACACAGGGGCAAATTGATCCCTCTTCTGTTCCCCTGCTGGTGTTGGATGTTTAATTCAGTAAGTTGGGGAATATGGGATGCTGCTTGATAAGTAAAAGTAAGTGAGCGGAGGTGAGGAGACTGCTTATTTGGTTAGGGTGAGCAAGGTTATGCTGCCCTACTAAATGGTTATGTGGATGCTCATGCTGTGATCAATAAATTAAAATATTGTTTAATAAAGCTCTGTTTATGGAAGTTTAATAAAGGCTGTCAAATGTCATTTGATGTGGTGCATTTATTGAAGGGGATCGAGACAAATAGCATTAGTATACTTTGTCTCAAAGACCAGTTTATTGCAGCATTTTTTGTGAAACTGAATGGCTAAACAGATGGCTCTGCAAAAGTTTAAAATTTATCCAGTGGAATGGTTACCTTGGCATTAGTTATAACAGAGAGTGTTGAGTTCAGCAGGTTGTCCATTTGGTCTTTCAGATTTATAAAATAAAACTCTTAATTTGTGGACAGCTTTCTTGTCTTAAACGTTTGGCATAATTGTTAAGGTTTTCACCTTATAGACACCAACATTGAGGGTTTGATTCTGATCTCTGGTTATTGGCTTGGCTTAGAATGACCCTTCAGGGCAGATAGCCTACTATTTACCCATGAATCCTTCTATTAAATATTTACTTTTCAAGATATCCCTTCTATTATATTATTTTATTTATGTATTTGTTTTATATTACATTTGTTAACCAGGTAACCACACTAGTTTGAAGACTATTTTCAAACACAGCCCATAGGCCAAAATCACATTTAAGAGAAAAAAATCTATGAAAATAATAGCATATTGTACACTGTTTGCAGTGCTATTAAACCATATTATGTTATAGAATTTTTAAGAAGATAATTGTATTGTACAGTTTTACCTGTTACTGTTATTTTCAGACATAACTTTAGAGATCATGTTATAAAGTCTTTACAGGAACAGTACAGGTAGATTAAATGGAGGGAATTTCCAAGAAGAATAACATTAGATGGAGCACTAGTGTAAAGAATTGAAGAGTAATGCACAAAGAAAAGTGACAGAGAATTAATTTAATTTTAGAAAAAGTCCAGTGAACAGTGATAAGAATTATTGCATCTGGTGAGCACAAGTGTTCGAGGTAACAGACAGCAGCAGCAGCAGTACAAGGAGTATGGAGCTGCTGGATGAGAGATATTACAAAATATGTACTGGGAGGAGAATGGAGCTGCTGAATGAGAGGTACTACAGAATATGCACTGGGAGGAGTATGGAGCTGCTGAATGAGAGGTATTACAGAATATGTACTGGGAGGAGTATGGAGCTGCTGAATGAGAGGTATTACAGAATATGCATAGACAGGAGCATGGAGCTGCTGGATGACAGGTATTACAGAATATGTACTGGGAAGAGTATGGAGCTGCTGAATGTGAGGTATTACAGAATATGTACTGGGAGGAGAATGGAGCTGCTGAATGAGAGGTATTACAGAATATGTACTGGGAGGAGTATGGAGCTACTGAATGAGAGGTATTACAGAATATGTACTGGGAGGAGTATGGAACTGCTGAATGAGAGGAATTACAGAATATGCATTGACAGGAGTATGGAGCTGCCGGATGAGAGGTATTACAAAATATGTACTGGGAGGAGTATGAAGCTGCTGAATGAGAGGTAATACAGAATATGTACTGGGAGGAGTATGGAGCTGCTGAATGAGAGGTATTACAGAATATGTACTGGGAGGAGTATGGAGCTGCTGAATTAGAGGTATTACAGAATATGTACTGGGAGGAGTATGGAGCTGCTGAATGAGAGGTATTACAGAATATGTACTGGGAGGAGTATGGAGCTGCTGAATGAGAGGTATTACAGAATATGTACTGGGAGGAGTATGGAGCTACTGAATGAGAGGTATTACAGAATATGTACTGGGAGGAGTATGGAGCTACTGAATGAGAGGTATTACAGAATATGTACTAGGAGGAGTATGGAACTGCTGAATGAGAGGAATTACAGAATATGCATTGACAGGAGTATGGAGCTGCTGGATGAGAGGTATTACAAAATATGTACTGGGAGTAGTATGGAGCTGCTGAATGAGAGGTAATACAGAATATGTACTGGGAGGAGTATGGAGCTGCTGAATGAGAGGTATTACAGAATATGTACTGGGAGGAGTATGGAGCTACTGAATGAGAGGTATTACAGAATATGTACGGGGAGGAGTATGGAGCTGCTGGATGAGAGGTATTACAGAATATGTACTGAGAGGAGTATGGAGCTGCTGGATGAGAGGTATTACAGAATATGTACTGGGAGGAGTATGGAGCTGCTGAATGAGAGGAATTACAGAATATGCATTGACAGGAGTATGGAGCTGCTGGATGAGAGGTATTACAAAATATGTACTGGGAGGAGTATGGAGCTGCTGAATGAGAGGTAATACAGAATATGTACTGGGAGGAGTATGGAGCTGCTGAATGAGAGGTATTACAGAATATGTACTGGGAGGAGTATGGAGCTGCTGAATTAGAGGTATTACAGAATATGTACTGGGAGGAGTATGGAGCTGCTGAATGAGAGGTATTACAGAATACATACTGGGAGGAGTATGGAGCTGCTGAATGAGAGGTATTACAGAATATGTACTGGGAGGAGTATGAAGCTACTGAATGAGAGGTATTACAGAATATGTACTGGGAGGAGTATGGAGCTGCTGAATTAGAGGTATTACAGAATATGTACTGGGGGGAGTATGGAGCTGCTAAATGAGAGGTATTACACCAAATATGCATTGACAGGAGTATGGAGCTGCTGAATTAGAGGTATTACAGAATATGTATTGACAGGAGTATGGAGCTGCTGAATGAGAGGTATTACAGAATATGTATTGACAGGAGTATGGAGCTGCTGGATGACAGGTATTAAAGAATATGTACTGGGAGGAGTATGGAGCTGATGAATGAGAGTTATTACAGAATATGCATTGACAGGAGTTTGGAGCTGCTGAATTAGAGGTATTACAGAATATGTAATGGCAGGAGTATGGAGCTGCTGAATGAGAGGTATTACAGAATATGCATTGACAGGAGTATGGAGCTGCTGAATGAGAGGTATTACATAATATGTACTGGGAGGAGTATGGAGCTGCTGAATGAGAGGAATTAAAGAATATGCATTGACAGGAGTATGGAGCTGCTGGATGAGAGGTATTACAGAATATGTACTGGGAGGAGTATGGAGCTGCTGAATGAGAGGTATTACACCAAATATGCATTGACAGGAGTATGGAGCTGCTGAATTAGAGGTATTACAGAATATGTATTGACAGGAGTATGGAGCTGCTGAATGAGAGGTATTACAGAATATGTATTGTTAGGAGTATGGAGCTGCTGGATGACAGGTATTACAGAATATGTACTGGGAGGAGTATGGAGCTGCTGAATGAGAGGTATTACAGAATATGCATTGACAGGAGTATGGAGCTGCTGAATTAGAGGTATTACAGAATATGTATTGGCAGGAGTATGGAGCTGCTGAATGAGAGGTATTACAGGATATGTATTGACAGGAGTATGGAGCTGCTGAATGAGAGGTATTACAGAATATGCATTGACAGGAGTATGGAGCTGCTGGCTGAGAGGTATTACAGAATATGTACTGGGAGGAGTATGGAGCTGCTGAATGAGATGTATTACAGAAAATGTACTGGAAGGAGTATGGAGCTGCTGAATGAGAGGTATTACAGAATATGCATTGACAGGAGTATGGAGCTGCTGGATGAGAGGTACTACAGAATATGTATTGACAGGAGTATGGAGCTGCTGGATGAGAGGTATTACAGAATATGTACTGGGAGGAGTACGGAGCTGCTGAATAAGAGGTATTACAGAATATGCACTGGGAGGAGTATGGAGCTGCTGAATGAGAGGTAATACAGAATATGTACTGGGAGGAGTACGGAGCTGCTGAATAAGAGGTATTACAGAATATGCACTGGGAGGAGTATGGAGCTGCTGAATTAGAGGTATTACAGAATATGTACTGGGAGGAGTATGGAGCTGCTGAATGAGAGGTATTACACTAAATATGCATTGACAGGAGTATGGAGCTGCTGAATTAGAGGTATTACAGAATATGTATTGACAGGAGTATGGAGCTGCTGAATGAGAGGTATTACACAGTATGTATTGACAGGAGTATGGAGCTGCTGGATGACAGGTATTACAGAATATGTACTGGGAGGAGTATGGAGCTGCTCTATGAGAGGTATTGCAGAATATGCATTGACAGGAGTATGGAGCTGCTGAATTAGAGGTATTACAGAATATGTACTGGCAGGAGTATGGAGCTGCTGAATGAGAGGTATTACAGAATATGCATTGACGGGAGTATGGATCTGCTGGATGAGAGGTATTACATAACATGTACTGGGAGGAGTATGGAGCTGCTGAATGAGAGGTATTACAGGATATGTACTGACAGGAGTATGGAGCTGCTGAATTAGAGGTATTACAGAATATGTATTGGCAGGAGTATGGAGCTGCTGAATGATAGGTATTACAGAATATGCATTGACAGGAGTATGGAGCTGCTGGATGAGAGGTATTACAGAATATGTACTGGGAGGAGTATGGAGCTGCTGAATGAGAGGTATTACAGAATATGTACTGGGAGGAGTATGGAGCTGCTGAATGAGAGGAATTACAGATTATGCATTGACAGGAGTATGGAGCTGCTGGATGAGAGGTCTTACAGGATATATACTGGGAGGAGTATGGAGCTGCTGAATGAGAGGTATTACACCAAATATGCATTGACAGGTGTATGGAGCTGCTGAATTAGAGGTATTACAGAATATGCATTGACAGGAGTATGGAGCTGCTGGATGACAGGTATTACAGAACATGTACTGGGAGGAGTATGGAGCTGCTGAATGAGAGGTATTACAGGATATGTATTGACAGGAGTATGGAGCTGCTGAATTTTAGGTAATACAGAATATGTATTGGCAGGAGTATGGAGCTGCTGAATGAGAGGTATTACAGAATATGCATTGACAGGAGTATGGAGCTGCTGGATGAGAGGTATTACAGAATATGTACTGGGAGGAGTATGGAGCTGCTGAATGAGATGTATTACAGAATATGTATTGGCAGGAGTATGGAGCTGCTGAATGAGAGGTATTACAGAATATGCATTGACAGGAGTATGGAGCTGCTGGATGACAGGTATTACAGAACATGTACTGGGAGGAGTATGGAGCTGCTGAATGAGAGGTATTACAGGATATGTATTGACAGGAGTATGGAGCTGCTGAATTTTAGGTATTACAGAATATGTATTGGCAGGAGTATGGAGCTGCTGAATGAGAGGTATTACAGAATATGTACTGGGAGGAATATGAAGCTGCTGAATGAGAGGTATTACAGAATATGTATTGGCAGGAGTATAGAGCTGCTGAATGAGAGGTATTACAGAATATGTATTGGCAGGAGTATGGAGCTGCTGAATGAGAGGTATTACAGAATATGCATTGGCAGGAGTATGGAGCTGCTGAATGAGATGTATTACAGAATATGCATTGACAGGAGTATGGAGCTGCTGGATGACAGGTATTACAGAACATGTACTGGGAGGAGTATGGAGCTGCTGAATGAGGGGTATTACAGGATATGTATTGACAGGAGTATGGAGCTGCTGAATTAGAGGTATTACAGAATATGCATTGACAGGAGTATGGAGCTGCTGGATGACAGGTATTACAGAACATGTACTGGGAGGAGTATGGAGCTGCTGAATGAGAGGTATTACAGGATATGTATTGACAGGAGTATGGAGCTGCTGAATTAAAGGTATTACAGAATATGTATTGGCAGGAGTATGGAGCTGCTGAATGAGAGGTATTACAGAATATGCATTGACAGGAGTATGGAGCTGCTGGATGAGAGGTATTACAGAATATGTACTGGGAGGAGTATGGAGCTGCTGAATGAGATGTATTACAGAAAATGTACTGGGAGGAGTATGGAGCTGCTGAATGAGAGGTATTACATGATATGTATTGACAGGAGTATGGAGCTGCTGAATTAGAGGTATTACAGAATATGTATTGGCAGGAGTATGGAGCTGCTGAATGAGAGGTATTACAGAATATGCATTGACAGGAGTATGGAGCTGCTGGATGAGAGGTATTACAGAATATGTACTGGGAGGAGTATGGAGCTGCTGAATGAGAGGTATTACAGAATATGTACTGGGAGGAGTATGGAGCTGCTGAATGAGAGGGATTACAGATTATGCATTGACAGGAGTATGGAGCTGCTGGATGAGAGGTCTTACAGGATATATACTGGGAGGAGTATGGAGCTGCTGAATGAGAGGTATTACACCAAATATGCATTGACAGGTGTATGGAGCTGCTGAATTAGAGGTATTACAGAATATGCATTGACAGGAGTATGGAGCTGCTGGATGACAGGTATTACAGAACATGTACTGGGAGGAGTATGGAGCTGCTGAATGAGAGGTATTACAGGATATGTATTGACAGGAGTATGGAGCTGCTGAATTTTAGGTATTACAGAATATGTATTGGCAGGAGTATGGAGCTGCTGAATGAGAGGTATTACAGAATATGCATTGACAGGAGTATGGAGCTGCTGATTGAGAGGTATTACAGAATATGTACTGGGAGGAGTATGGAGCTGCTGAATGAGATGCATTACAGAAAATGTACTGGGAGGAGTATGGAGCTGCTGAATGAGAGGTATTACAGAATATGCATTGACAGGAGTATGGAGCTGCTGGATGAGAGGTACTACAGAATATGTATTGACAGGAGTATGGAGCTGCTGGATGAGAGGTATTACAGAATATGTACTGGGAGGACTATGGAGCTGCTGAATGAGAGGTATTACAGAAAATGCACTGGGAGATGTATGGACCTGCTGAATGAGAAGTATTATAGAATATGCATTGACAGGAGTATGGAGCTGCTGAATGAGAGGTATTACAGAATATGCATTGACAGGAGTATGGAGCTGCTGAATGAGAGGTATTACAGAATATGTACTGGGAGGAGTATGGAGTTGCTGAATTAGAGGTATTACAGAAAATGTACTGGGAGGAGTATAGAGCTGCTGAATGAGAGGTATTACAGAATATGTATTGACAGGAGTATGGAGCTGCTGAATGAGAGGTATTACAGAATATGTACTGGGAGGAATATGAAGCTGCTGAATGAGAGGTATTACAGAATATGTATTGGCAGGAGTATAGAGCTGCTGAATGAGAGGTATTACAGAATATGTATTGGCAGGAGTATGGAGCTGCTGAATGAGAGGTATTACAGAATATGCATTGGCAGGAGTATGGAGCTGCTGAATGAGATGTATTACAGAATATGCATTGACAGGAGTATGGAGCTGCTGGATGACAGGTATTACAGAACATGTACTGGGAGGAGTATGGAGCTGCTGAATGAGGGGTGTTACAGGATATGTATTGACAGGAGTATGGAGCTGCTGAATTAGAGGTATTACAGAATATGCATTGACAGGAGTATGGAGCTGCTGGATGACAGGTATTACAGAACATGTACTGGGAGGAGTATGGAGCTGCTGAATGAGAGGTATTACAGGATATGTATTGACAGGAGTATGGAGCTGCTGAATTAAAGGTATTACAGAATATGTATTGGCAGGAGTATGGAGCTGCTGAATGAGAGGTATTACAGAATATGCATTGACAGGAGTATGGAGCTGCTGGATGAGAGGTATTACAGAATATGTACTGGGAGGAGTATGGAGCTGCTGAATGAGATGTATTACAGAAAATGTACTGGGAGGAGTATGGAGCTGCTGAATGAGAGGTATTACAGAATATGCATTGACAGGAGTATGGAGCTGCTGGATGAGAGGTACTACAGAATATGTATTGACAGGAGTATGGAGCTGCTGGATGAGAGGTATTACAGAATATGTACTGGGAGGACTATGGATCTGCTGAATGAGAGGTATTACAGAAAATGTACTGGGAGGTGTATGGAGCTGCTGAATGAGAAGTATTATAGAATATGCATTGACAGGAGTATGGAGCTGCTGAATGAGAGGTATTACAGAATATGTACTGGGAGGAGTATGGAGCTGCTGAATTAGAGGTATTACAGAAAATGTACTGGGAGGAGTATAGAGCTGCTGAATGAGAGGTATTACAGAATATGCATTGACAGGAGTATGGAGCTGCTGAATGAGAGGTATTACAGAATATGTACTGGGAGGAATATGAAGCTGCTGAATGAGAGGTATTACAGAATATGTATTGGCAGGAGTATAGAGCTACTGAATGAGAGGTATTACAGAATATGTATTGGCAGGAGTATGGAGCTGCTGAATGAGAGGTATTACAGAATATGCATTGGCAGGAGTATGGAGCTGCTGAATGAGATGTATTACAGAATATGCATTGGCAAGAGTATGGAGCTGCTGAATTAGAGGTAATACAGAGTATGTATTGGCAGGAGTATGGAGTTGCTGAATGAGAGGTATTACAGAATATGCACTGACAGGAGTATGGAGGGGTCTATATTAGCAAATCAAAAAACCCTTTATCCGAATACCTAAACGTCAACACCTATAACGCGAACAGCAAAAATCACGAATGCACTAAACAGAGAAAAATAAAATAACGAACTGTCATAGTCGGCCAACCCCACCACCCGCTACATACTACCTACCCAAACAAAATAAATAAACCACATACATACACTAACCAAACCCTACTTCTAACCTAAAGTAAAGCACCAAAATCCTACTTCTAATCCTACACTAAACCCCACAAACACAACTAACTATGCACTATCCTTAACCCCTCCCTAACAGTAAGGTCCGTAACTACCGCACAAGTCCCCTACAGACATACACCCAAAAAAAAAATACATATACATGTAACAAAACCCTACTTCCAACACTGCACTAAACCCCACATACACAACTATCTATGCACTATTCTTAACCACTCCCTAACCCTAAGGTCCGTAACTACAGCACACTTCCCCTACAGACATTCACCTAAAACAAATAAATAATACACATACATACAGCTAAATAAAACCCTACTTCTAACACTACACTAAATCTTACATACATTACCTATCTATTAACTTACCTTAACCCACATCCTAACCCTAAAGTCCTATCTATCACACACTTACCTTACAGAGCTATACCACAGATGGGCCAACCATTGCACTTCGACATTTCCAATTTTGCTGTTTTGGACATTCGGCGTTTCCGTATTTCACGCAATACGTGTCGTTCTTTCCGTATTCACGATTACGGTCTTTTGCTCTGCTAATAGGAACCCGTATGGAGCTGTTGGATGAGCGGTATTATAGAATATGTACTGGGAGGAGTATGGAGCTGCTGGATGAGAGGTGTTGCAGAATACGCACTGGCAGGAATATGGAGCTGCTGGGATGAGCGGTGTTACAGAATATGCATTAACACGAGTGTTTGATATGTTCCCTTATTCAGTCTCTGACTTCCTGGAAGGTAGAGGACAGCATGATATTGCTAGGGAGTGGGTTTCAGGAGACAGATGCTAGTGTACAGAAGGGGTTGTCAGATGCAGAGGAAGTGAAGGGTGGTCTATATAAGTGAAGAATGCCATAGTTACATATTGTTAAGGTGCTGCTATGAAAATAAAGTAGTTTATGTAGTGATGGACAATAGTATTCACTGAGAAACTTAAATGTTAGTGTGTTAAGGAGTAGAAGACTCAAGATAGAACTTGAAGCAGGTTTGTTTTACAAATGGTAGTGCTATGGTGTCCTTTACAGGATATTATGTCAATTAATCTCAGAACTTTATTTTCAGTCTTTTAAAGAAGATCCAGCTTTTGTGCAGAGTTGGAGACCATAAATGGAAAGGCATATTCTAATCTAGGAAGTAGAACATTAATTGCCATGACACATGTGCCTTCATTTGTTAGAAAGTGGGAAATTTTATGTGCAACCAGAAGTTGGATAAGAACATTTTTGGATGAGATCCAATGTGGGAGAACAAAAATAGGGTTAGATGTAAATACTTTTAGAGAGAAACCATAAGCATGCAGTGTATATTAGGATCAGTAAAGATGGGTGTGGCCTAGTACAAACTATTTTTCTGTCTGTGTGCTAAAAAGCATAATAATGTCCTTCCCAGTGTTGAGTGTTAAGTTCTTCTGTAAAAGCTAATTCTATAGGAGTCTGAAATTACTTTTCATGGCTAATCTTATTTATTTATTCGTGGAGTGACCGGACATGGCAATGATGATATCATCAGGATATATAAGTAACTGAGAGTTTGAGACTCTAATAATTCCAAGGAAGATCATTGACAAAACTGGAGAACAGAAGAGGGCTGAGAATGGAATCATGTGGAACTCTTGAATTACCAATGTCACTCTGTGAAAGAAGGGTATTGGAGTGTGCACTGAAGTTTACATAATAGAAGTAAAGTGCCATGAGCAGACTTCATTGGAGAAGCAACGTGATTTGAGGGGTCTACCTGAATTAACCGAAACTGCAAATGACCGGCAGTGAGATAACCGACACCAGAAGATCGACAACAGAGAAGACCGACAGTTGAGAATCCCAACGCTGAGAACACCGACATGTTAAGGTAAGTGTGCGATAAGGGACAGACGTTAGGGTCAGGGTGTGGGTAAGGTAAGTGTGTGATAGTGACAGATGTTAGGGTAGGGTGCGGGAGAGGTAAGTGTGCGATAGTGATGGACTTTAGGTTTAGGGGCGGGTTAAGTGAGTTAGGGTTAGGGTACGGGTAAGGCAAGTGTGCGATAGTGATGGACTTAAGGGTTAGGGGTGGATTAAGTGAGTTAGGGTTAGGGTGCGGGTAAGGTAAGTGTGCAATAGTGACAGACTTAAGGGTTTGGGGCGGATTAAGTGAGTTAGGGTTAGGGTGCGGGTAAGGTAAGTGTGCGATAGTGATGGACCTTAGGGTTAGGGTTTGGGTTAACGTTAGTGCATATATAGTTGTGTATGTAAGGTTTAGTGTAGGTTTGTAAGGTTGTTGGTGTGCTTGTGTTGTGTGTGTGTTTTTCGGGAAAGTTATTTGTTTTGTTGATTGTCGGGATTGTGGTTTGTCGGGCATGTGCAGTTTCGTGATTTTGAACTTTCGGTTTTATCCTGTCGGTTATTTCGTTGTCGGTGTTTTGGCGTGTCGGTGTTATCAGGTAGACCTGATTTGAGTTAGTAAGTACATCATGATCTGCACATTTGAGGTCTACAAAAGTAGCAGTAATGAGCTTGCCTTCATCCATGTTGGAGTAAATCTGGCTAGTAAGATAGAGTATAGCAATGGCCATGCTGTATTATGACCTAAAGCTGTGTTGTCTATCTGTCAAAATGTCATATTTACTAAGGCATTCTAATATATAACTATAAATCAGAGTTTCAAGTGCTTTCATTATGGGATCAGCAATGAAGAGATATATTCATCGGCAGTTCTAGTTAGTCACTAGTTGTAGACTGAATATATTAGGAAGAGGTGCAGCAAGAAAATGGGATCCCATTTTTAATATTCTATAGTGGTTGGAAATGAGTAAATGATTGCTCTGCTCAGGTAACTTTTTCACAGCTTCCTTTATCTGCTTTTTAGTAATGGTTTGAAAGAAAAATTGTGGATAGAGTTTAATACTTCATACCATTCAGAAAATTGATGCTAAAACAAAACATGTTATTCTATGAGCTTTCTAAGTTTATAAGAGCAATATTTAAAAATTGTCCCTACTTTTGCGCCGTTTTCACCCATTATTTATGGCTTTGTCCGGATTTCTTGGTACAAGAGGTCGACAGGTATGGTAGTGATTCTTTCCAAAGAAATACTATGAGCCAGTCATCCAGGAGGCATAACACATACAAAGTCACTAAGCACAAAGTTAACTCCTTGGGAATCCACTAAAACATATGAGAGACCAAACAACAGCACTTTATAATTAAGATGCGGCCCATCAAGGGGGAAAAAAGCCTAAACACTAATGTACAAAATGGCATCCATCAAACCCAGTGACATTATGCAGGTGTCATGAGGTAGGAAGGTCATTATTCCTAGTAGATTCTATATTTTACACTTAAAATACCAGATGTATCCACTGAAGTCAATAAGGTCTAGAAATCTTCTTCCCTGTTAAACTCTTGGCCTTGAGCTGAAGAATGGATAGCCTCTGTTACATATCTGAAGAGTACAGCCTTTGCCCTTCCCACAAGTTTTGTGGAAAAGAACTCTTCCATGGGTAAACCTAACTGCTCCAAGACATTATCACCTGTTACCATATCAGAAAAACTCTGGTACTTCATGATGCCTGTACAAGCTATGACAAACCCAGAAAATGCACTAACAGCTTTGTACTAGTGTTACAGCTACCACTGCTGTAACAGAAGAACAACTTTCACTAGGAACTTTCCTATACAGTTGGACAAGACAAGACTGTCTTCAGTGCTATCTTTGTATTTGAGGAGGATTCTTGTTTACTCATTATGTTGTCTGGATTGGACATTATGAAGCCTGAGGTGGAGTTGCTTCCTCTTCTGGAAACATGCTAAGTACAGCTCATGCCTCCCCCAAGGAGAAGCATCTCAGATGGCATGCTGGAGCTTTATCTGAGAGAGAAGCCCTTGAGTCATACCATCTTATACGGTCACATCGCAAAGCATGCTACCTCAGCAAATGAATAAACATAGTCTGGAGCAAGCTATATGGTAACCCACAGAGTAAACAAACCACCTCCACCTCCTCCTTGTGTCCTGACCTAGGGAGAGCTTAGGCCTTTTCTAGTGCATAATCCATGATGGAGAACTTAAATCTGGAAAAGTGAGACCAACAGCTGAAGGACCATGGCACCAACGTGGCATAGGAAAACATATTCCTGCATATCATATCCTATTTTCCTTATATGTGCAGGATGGCAAGATGATGTCATCTATAATGTCAGTGCTGAGCAGAACAGATCATCCATGTTTCTGTTTTAGAAAGCATGACCAGAACCATGCTTCACTCAGCCAGAGAATTGTAGTAGGCAGCTACCTTCTTTAGAGATAGGGTACAGTGCCAAAATCATATATTTATTTATATATATATATATATATATATATATATATATATATATATATATATATATATATATATATATATATATATATATATCACTCTATGGGTCTACTTTGTTTCGTTGAATCTCATTTCACCCCGACCACATCACTGAAAACACAAATTACTAAAAATTAATTTCACTGAACTGAACTTAGTATATATGGCACTGTGTAGAGTACTATAAGGCAAGTAAAAGGTATATGCCCTTTTACCTACTTTAGTGCAATCCTGGAGTTAGTATGTGTAGTTGGGGGGGGGGGGCATAGCCCCCCACCATGTTTGTTTTGTATTGTATTTTACCAAAATATTAAAAACAATACATTTTGAACAATAGACATGCATAGTTACAACACCAATGACTAACTCTCTCCAGAAGTTAATATGTACTCAAACTAATTGGGAGGCTATGCCCCCCACACACCCCAAACCCCCTAACTATATAAACTAACTCCAGGATCGCACTACAGTGGGGAAAAGGGCATATACCTTTTACTTCCCTTACTTACTCTACACAGTACCATATATACTAATTGCAGTTCAATGAAATGAGATTCAGTGAAATTAGTTTTCAGTAATTTGAGTTTTTAGTGAAGTGGTCGGGGGTGGAATGAAATTCAGTGAAATGAGATTCAACAAGACAAAGTAGACCCCATATATATATATATATATATATATATATATATATATATATATATATATATAGACACACACACACACACACACACACACACACACACACACACACACACACACACACACACACACACACACACACACACACACACACACACATATATATATATATATATATATATATATATATATATATATATACACACACACACACACACACACACACACACACACACACACACACACACACACACACACACATATATACATATATATATATAGAGAGAGAGAGAGAGAGAGATACCTTCCTTGATCATTGCTTTCATTGCTGCTTGGGTAACCTAAGAAATCTTCTCCATCTTTTTCCTAAGCTAGTCATTCAGGCATTTCTTAAAGGAAGGAATGGAGACAAAGGATATCCCATGGTGGAGTTGGAGTTCTTATTTAAGAGGGATCATTAAACAGGAAGCAATAAGGAGAAGTCTCACTCCCCCTATGTATCTCACTGACAATGGTCTCTGAGTCATCCAAGTCCTCTTTCCAGGAGGCAGGGGAGTACTGTCCCCAATTTTGATTGAGATTTTATTCTCCTTTGTACAGATATTAAATTTGCAGTTCAGTGCACAGTCTAAATGCATCTAGTTTCAAACAATGGGATACCTGCTGTGTGGTGGTCAAAAGTGCTGAAGGAGGCAAAGACATGAATGAGACCTGCACCAAGCCTGACACTGAAGTCAGACGATCGTTCTCAACCATATGCTTCTTCACCACAAAGACAAATCCTACTGCATATCAAACAACTGCCTGGCATTGAAGGTCTGACATATAAGCCATGGACAGAAATTTGTGGTTGATCCATGTTACTCTGTGCTAATGAGCCCTGCTGGTCTGAGATTAAAGCCTGAAGCTAAGAAAACTTGATCTGGAATTCAGTCAGTGAACTCCAGGTGGGGGACTCCCAAAAGTAGGCAGAATATAACAGTATACAAGCAATTGAACCAGGCAGGCCATGCTTAAATCCTGGTATATGACTCCAGTGATAGTGGGTGGTTGTCAGGGATGTTCATCTCACAGGCCCCTATCATTCAGTCAGTTAGAATACAGGTGTGAACTCAAAGTCCTCAGTAGTCAAAGGTAAAGTATATAGTCATTTTATGGATGAGCTTAGCTCTACTACCATGGGCCCATTGTCTCACCTCCATTTCCTTGTATGTTGTGTGGCAGTGTGAAGCACTCTTGCAATATCTTTGCAATGGATGCTCTCAATCACAGCCAGCCCTCCTTATAGGAAATAAAGGTAGAACAAAACGTTTGCCTCCTGTGCTTTTAGGTGCCTCATAGAGGATTAAGAGATACCACATTACAGATACTCAAGTGAGGGTCATTGCCTCGATAGCAGAAAGTGTGGAACATATACAAAAAAGTCAAAAGAAGAAAAGGATTCTCATGCACATAGAAGGAAGCAAGGAGGTAATATACATGAGCTGAGATGAGGAATGGATATGTTAAATGGATGCATTAAGTGTAGTAGATAAACTACAGTTGTGTAAGTATAACTTACATAATGAAATAGCCTTAACTATATGGGTTATCTCCTGGCAAGGATATAGCAGGATATAACCCACATAGCTAAGACTGCTGCAGTAGTGATCAATATGATGAACATTATTTTGCTTCAAAATTTGTTGTTTGCATTTTATAGATGTATCCAATGTATGTGTAAAACATGAACACTATCCAATGACAGCAGACCATTAACCGGAGGAAATGCATAGGAGGTGGAAAACATGCTTCACTAAGAGTGACATAGATAAAAACATGAATATGAATATGCAGTATCATAGTGACACAAACAAATTGCAGACAGGACACAATGAAAAGGCAGTTGGAAAAGAGATGGATATATAGTCTTAAATTAGAAGGAAGAAGACATAACTGAAAAAAAGCATTTGTGTGGGTTGGAAGGATAACCAAGTTAGGCCATACCATAACCACTGATAGTTCCTTAATATATTCTCTCCATGTAGTCCAACTTCTGTGTATAGGTTCATAGGATCATAAGATCATAGGAAGTTACTAGACTATTGGCCCTAGGCCCCTTACAAGCCTAGCCAAGTTCTACCCTTATTTCCACGATCAACACCTATTACCCCTGTCCAAGAGGGACACAAGTGGAACCCCCAGGGTGAATTTACGGTTATAGCTTATGGTTACAGTGTACTGCATCCTGTTTGTCCTTCATTTGTTGCAACAATTCCTGACTTGTTTGCAGCATCAGAACAAGCTCTGTAATTCTGGTGAAAAATCTCACATCAGAATATGGAATCCTCAATGATTCCATGTAAATGTAAGCAGCATCCTGATTGATTATTTTAATGACATCAGCTTTCACTATAATGTGGCCTCAACTTGCAAAGGATCACAGATAGTGTCAATATGTCAACATTTCCTTATGAGATGAGCCTTTCCATCACAACCTACATCACATCTTCAGTGGCAACACTAGCAGCATGCTGTCCTCTATCTCTGGTGGTGAGGAAAGGGGCATAGACTGTTGCAGCATTAGACATTCATTTTGTAAAGCAGGGCAAGGGTAAATACAGCTAATTTTTGTTTCGTAATGCATTGCCATATCTAGTTGTGGCTGGAAGCTTCCAAGATTAATTGTTTGAATCTGAATTATGATTGACAAAGACAGAAAGTTTCATGGACTCATTGAATGGGGGATGTGACTGAAAGGATCATACTTACTAAATGTCATCAAGTGGTATATTATTACAAGGAGCATACACACACACACACACACACACACACACACACACACACACACACACACACACACACACACACACACACACACACACACACAGACACACACACACACACACACACACACACACACACACACACACACTTACTTGCATGTGCCCGCATGCACACACCCACCCTACACATACCCCCCCACACACACAGTTAGGGCACTTTACTGACTATTTCCTGGGATTTTAGGTCAGCCACTATTTTCTGTTCAGCTGTTCTTGAAGGTTGTTACCTGATCACTGGCTGCAGTGCTGCATCAGTGAGTTTATTTTTGTTATTGTTTTTACCTGTTTATATGAGGCACTTTCTTTCTAATGGTCAACAATCATAGGAATTCTTTATCTAGAGTTAGTGTTAGAACTAGATAACACCTTGTATTCCTGTGGCTTTGCTCCTGTACCTCTCCTGCCTAAGACCAATCCATCTAAACCTTAACCCACATCTCTGCCCAGCTATAGCTTAATTTTCACATCTAACTAAAGTGATTATATACTCCATATCTCTTATCTCAGCTACCTTCCAATAGTACTTAAACTCTATCGTATCAACATCTTAAAATCTACTTCTTCTTACTAACCCCTCCTAATTACCTGTTGTATCTTTTTCACATAGTTGATAATCTCTGACCACATCTAGCCTACTGTTCTGATGCTATTCTATTCCAGGAATCTCCTAAATATTTTCTAGTTATAAGATGCAAAACTAATCCACCTCTTGTCTATGACAAAATATTACATAAGAATAAACACATATGTGTATAATATCAGATTGTATATGCTTTTTTGTAATATACTAGATTATCCTACACTACTTTTGTGTTCATATTTATATATTACCATTGAACTGATATTTGTATTCCTACTACATTTCCCATTCTGTCATTACATCATATTATCCTCTGTGCTTGTTATTCTCAATGTAAATAATCACTGTAAGTTTGTGTGGAGCTTTTCTCACTATGCCTCCACTGAAAAGGGCTTTCATGCCCAGCCAGACTTTCTTGTTAAGAAATACAATAAATAAATACAAATGAATAATGCTTTTTTCTGATCTCATTTATCTGTTTAAAACTTGCCATGTTATGTTCTTGCCTACAATCACATACATATCTATATATTTAATTCTCATATACTGCTTAATTTCTTTAAATAATGAATTGTAATTACTCATTTTCAAAAGCATGTGGTTTATTTACATACTTAAAGATATGTGTACTGTATGGGTGAAATTTTAACTCTTGGCTTCCACCAGTCAAACAGAGAGAGAGAGAGAGAGAAAGACACTGTTTAATTAAGCTACCATAAGACATTGGATTGCTGTTGGTTTATTTTTGCAGGTATGCAGTAATTATAACCTTGGTGAGCCAGACTGGTCTGGAGCAAGAAGTGGCTTTTGGCACTGAAAGGTATGATTAGCATCTTCTTGAAATTATTAATTATTGTGTGTGTGTGTGTGTGTGTGTGTGTGTGTGTGTGTGTGTGTGTGTGTGTGTGTGTGTGTGTAAGTAGATGCAATAGTTGTTAAGCTAGACCTGTAAGACACTAAGAGTAGATTGGTATTTCCTTGGATGTCACTGTTCAGCACTCCACTTTGCAGCTGTTCAGTGTGAATTTTATTTGGATGTGGCTAGTATGAGTGACAGCAGTATTTATATGATAAAAATATTAAGACCAACCCCCTGGTACATATCATCATTAGGAAAAAAGATGCAGTTCAAAGGAACATGGTCTCCACCCCTGACATTCTGACTGGTTCCCGGTGGTATGATTTATGGTATCTAGACCATATGTTGTTTACATGCTAATTAGTGGCATTAGATGGAATTATAAACACAAGCACAATTTTAGCTACACCACTAATGCATTCTACTTCAGCACTTCATATCAGATCATTGTAACACTAAACATAAATTGTCAAATTGTAAGTTTTTTTGTATGACATTGCTGTACAAGTTACCTGTAATGGCTATATAAGCAGTGTCACTCTGTTATACTGTCCTAATTACACTGCAGTATAATTTGTTTGTCTTCATTTTCTACATATACACTTTTATATGAAGGAACATACTTTGAATTGTGAAGTTGTTTTGTGCTGTGCACATACAATAAAGATATACTTGGAAAATGGATGAATAACAGTTTTAATGCTGTGCATGGGTTCCCTCGTGAATACTCAGTAGTAAAATGCAGTTTAATTTAATTGGTAGCTATGAACACAATGGTCATTGGACTACAAGTAAAAGACATGGACAATGTTATTCTTACTTAAGATGTCTGTAAATGTTACAGGATAACTGAGTGTATGACTGAAAAATTAAATTAGGGAAGCTGAGGACAGCAAAGGATTTGTCTATTAGTGGGCCATCTATCCACAAAGATCATAATTTGGTTTAAATAATCTCAAGCAGGTCACATTTTCTACAAGAGGGTTTAACATATCAGATTAAACAGTCACCCTAGTTGTCTGTTTCCATTCAGACAACTATGTCTCCTCTGTTAAATTCAGATAATTTATGTAGCAAAGCAACTATAACCACTGTTAAAGATGCATAATCTTTAAAAAGGTTCCACAAGTGTGATTATTTCATTATAGCTGCTGAAATCAGACAGCAACTGGAAATCACTATGGTCCATCTAATATGATAAAATGAGTACACTTATCCTTTAATTTCCCAGAAGTGAACACAAACAGCAATTTGGGGAAAACCTACTATGATAGACTAGGAAAATTAGTAAATCCATTCCAGTTTTTTTTTTTTACTTTTAACACACAAATGTGCATTACTCTGCTGTGCTTGACAAAACAATCAGGGACAGATGTGCACTTGAAGCAATGCATTGTTGACATTCTGTAGTAATCTACACCCATACAAATGTGTATTGTGTGCCATACAAATAACACAGTGTTAACCATCTGCATCAGCATAATTGAGCTTATAATACTGCAGTATACATCATGCAACCAAAGGGTAACAGAACAGTAATGTAAACACAGTTTGCATATTAATTATACTACATAGATGCAAAGACATGAGAAATATAACCTAAGCAAAAGTTCATTCATATTCATAAACATTAGCAGACAATATGTTATAGGTTCATAGGTAAGTACTAACCAGTCAGTCTGCAGACAATTTCAAGCCTAGCCAAAAACCCTATTCAATATTTCCTTCTAGCTTAAAGGAGGGCACGATATGATATAGACCAGGAGAGAATCTGAGGCTGCCCATCCAATTATCTAGGTTTACCTTGAAGGTGGCACTGGTGCTACTCTGCTTGACATGTACTGGACATTTGCTCCAGAGGTGAATGATACATTGGGATATGATTCTGTCACACCAAATTGTCTTATTTATCTGCTGATGAAGGTTTAGTTACTTTAACTGAGTATTCGATGTACCAATAATTCTGAGAAGGAATAAGAGATAAAATAAGGTAGGATCTTTCCTAGCATGAAAGTTTAGGCATGGATCTCCATGCAAGAGTATGTGAGAGACTGAGTACAGAGAAATGGCTGCCATTCTCTCCTGATAACTAAGATTTTTTATATCACTGATCTTTTTAGTTATGAATCTCTGAAGTCTCCCATGCTGTGTTATATATTTAGATAAATACCAAAAGGTGCGCTATATTCAATAATGGGTCAGATAAGATATGAGTAAAGGGGAATTAAGACTTCTTTGGATCTAGTAAAGATGCCTTTGGAAATTTGATGGGCCAGATAAAAGGCTGATGGTCAATAATAAGGAATTACCAACAAGAGTACCTAGATTCCTTATAACAGTGTCTGATTGGTCGATATTAGAACACCGAACGTTCAAAATTTTGAGTGTTCTAATATCGACCCATTTTGAAAACTGAATTTTTTTCCTAGAGAAAGAATTTGGTTGTCCATTTCTGTTGCTTTGGTATTTTCAGTGCTGTGGTGGAAAGTTATGGGTTGGGTTCAGGTAAGTGTGCGATTGTGTGGACATGAGGGTTAGGGCGAGTTAGGTGAGTTAGGGTTAGGGCGCAGGTGAGGTGACTGTGCAATAGTGACAGACCTTAGGGTTAGGGTTTGGGTTAAGGTAAGTGGATAGTTAGTGGTGTATGTATAGTTTAGTGTAGGGTTAGGTGTAAGAGTTTAGGTGTATGTGTGTGGATTGCTGTTTGTTTGGTGTGCTTGTGTTGTGTGTATGTGTTTTGGAACAGCAAATTTTTTCCCTAGGAAAAAATTCACTGTTCTGAATGTTTGATGTTTTAAATTTTCGATTCATAGGGTTCGATATTAGAACACTCAAAATTTTGAATGTTCGGTGTTCTAATATAGACCCTGTCTGATTGGAGGGGTGTGTCTCCTATAGGGTAAGTGAAACTGTTTTGTTTACTAAAATTAACTATGCTACATTTTTTACATTGAATTTGAGACCATTGTCCTTGTACCAGTTGATAACATGGTCTAAGCTATACTGGAGCAATTGTGAGTCAGTTAAAGATGTAATACCAACAACTAGTTTACAGTCATCTGCAAACTTAGTTAACCATAGGACAGAAGTGATGGCCTGAATATCTGAGAAATATATGCCAAATATGAGAGGGTCCAAAACTAAGCCCTGTGGTATACCACTGCTAACTGTTTTGCTTTCAGAAGTGGCACCTGCAACTCTAACCATACGGGTTCCTTCAGACTAACAGTTAACTATCCATCCCACAATATAAGGATGTATATTGAGATTTGCAAGTCTATCAATAATGCTTGCATGGGGAGTAGTGTCAAAAGCCTTGACCATACCTCAATATGCTGTTTGCAGTGCATAACCACTATCCAGCACTTCAGATGCTTTTTCAAAGAAATTAATGAGGTTAAAGAGGCAGGACCTTCCTTTGATAAAGCCAAACCGGTGAGGGTCCACGATTGAGAGATTAATGAAGTCTGAAATAATGTGCTCCATAGCTTTACATATGAGGTTAGTCAGACTAATGAGTCTATAATTATCAGGGTTTGTGGTTGGGTCACCCTTATGTAATGTCATCACAATAGCTGTTTTTCAGTCTTGAGGAATGTAAACAGAAGAGAGAATTAGATTAAAGAGTTTAAGCAGTGGTTCAGAAAAGCCATATTTGACACTGATAACTGAGCAACCTGGAATGTTGTCATGCCCATGAATAAATTATTCTTAGTTTCTGAAAGGGCTGAGAGAACTTGCACCATAGTAATTAGATGGGGTGGCTGGGATTGAGGAATCTGTGGGATAGCTATAACTGTGGTTGGAGTAAAATGTTCACCAAATTTGTCAGCTAGGATATTAGCTAATTCATTTGGGTCAGAGAGTGTAGTATTATTGTGGACTAGCTCTGAACACTGTTAGGTGTTAGTTCTTAACTTGCTAACATAGTTAAATAAAGATTTGCAGTTAGTTTTGGTTTTAGTGGTTATTTTAAGTTTATACTCAGCTTTGAGCTTCCTAATGGTTCCCTTAAGATCCTTATTAGTTTGCTTAAGTGTGGCTTTAAGGTAGGTAGAATGAGACCTCTTACAAGAATTAAACATTTATTTCTGTTATATAGGTATTTATTTATCATTTGTTAATGGGAAAAGTCCAACTTGGAACAAAACCAATTTTCAGCGAAGGCTCAGAGAGAAATGCTCCAGATGCATGTCTTTGTAATGTAGGAGAAAACCCACACAAATGCAGGGAAGACATGGACTCCACACAGAAGGCACCCTAGCCGAGACTTAAACCAGAGAACCTCTTGCTGTGAGATGACAATGCTACTGCTGCTCCACTGCACCATCTGCTTGAAAGAAGTGGGCTTGTTGGGAGGAAAGTATGAGGAATTTTATATAAAAGGGAAGAGGAGATAGATTCTGAGAAGAGAAATGTAATTAAGTTAATATGCTCTTAAATATCAGTACGACGTTTGTCTAAATATTCATCGAGTAACTGGCAGTGAGAAGACGAGGTGTGTAACAACCTGGAATATTGCAAAAAAGTAAGGGAAATGACAAAACAGAAAAAGCTACATTCCATCCTTAATGATAAAGGTATCAGTGCAGGTGTTGCATTTGCCTTTGGGTGAGAGGGTTTGGAGACTTCTCCAATGATTTTAAAGTAAACAGCAAGGAAAAAGAAAAACATGATGCAATTTCATGTAACTGTGCATAGAAAATCCTGCTACATACTATGTAACACAAAACAGGATGGCGCAATGGTAGCATGGTTGCCTCACACCAAGAGTTTCTCTGGTTCAGTCCTTGGCAGGAGTGTCTTCTGTGTGGAGTCTGCATGTCCTCCCTACATTCATGTGGTTTCCCTCCAGGTGCTCTGGTTTCCTCCCATGTTACAAAGACATGCATCTGGAACATTTCTCCCCGGGCCTCTGCTGAAAATTAGCTTCCTTCCAAGTTGGACTTTCCTGGTTAACAAATGTTAAATAAAATCTATATCTGCTTTAGTTTCCCTAGACAGTTCTCAATTTTCAAGATAACTATGTCATTTAATGACCTTACTTAATAAACAGATATTATGATTCACACCACATGTTTTTTTTAATTATTGAGATAGTGTTATTATGCAATAGCTGAGAGCAACATCGCACAGAAAATAATATAAGAATAGTTCAATCTAAGTAACAGATTAGCTGACTTTATTTAATATACTAACAGCACCACACAACAAAAGGAGATATGCATCTGCCAAGGCATCACGTCAAAGCAAACAGTAATAACAAACTGTTGGACAGTTTCTATGTGTAGATACCATTGCATGCATGGTTGTCATTCTGTACTAGTGAAAGTAAAGTACTAACAAAAACAAACAAGAAAAATTTGAGCAAACATTTGATCCACAATGTCACTGCATGTGCAGTTATTATTCAGTAATAGCAAAATACATTACATAAACCATGGATCACAACCTGTTAACAATGAACACTGAGCCAGATTCCAAAAGACTTGTTCTCAGTGTAAGTGACTTACTGTGGTGTAAGGTCTGTCTGTGAACAACCTTCCACTGAGGGGCAGATTCTAACTCTGAATGTAAGTGGTCACTTACAGTGAGAGCAAACCTTTTGTAACTGGGCCCATTATGGCTATCACATCACAGATTATAAACTTATTGTAATCATCTTTGTCTTTTAATGCTTACTGAGCCTTTGAAAGAGAAAACAAATAGCTTTTAGATAACTTTTTCTCCAAAACGTAGTAAACTTAAATCCAAATACTGAAGGTGACCTCTATATCTCATTAATATTACCCATACACTAGCCCTTGAAATTCATCAGGAAAAGAGACATTTCCTCAATCAAATGTAAAGGAAAAACAGTGCACCTGCTATCTCCTTAATTTACATCATAATGTATCACAGACAATTAAATGCAGTACTAATGTACAATATTTTTGTAGTTGTAGTTTGATCTTGCATCTTAAAAAATGAAGAACATTTTATCATTTGCAGTCATTCAGAACATGCAGCAAACAGATTACTGTCTTCCTGAAAAATAAAGCAGAACCTTTCATTAATAATGAACTACATACAGAGTATTAGATGCAAAGATAACAAAAGATTCAACAAAAACAAGTTAGCTATGCCATCTCTGCAGTGCAGAGAAATAAAGCTTTGACTATCACCCAAGTGATCTGGATTCAATTAGCAGCCCTGGCACCTGAGGAACTTTGTAGGTAGGGGAAGGGCATGGCCCGCTCACCTTTCCTGTGGGTGAAAGGAGGATTCCATGCATGCACAGGGACACACTGAGTAGAACTAACTCCCTGATGAAGAGTAGGCAACTCATTGCTTATACCTTGAGGGGAGGAACAGAACTGCTTTGAAGGAATGTCCTTTGTGGAAGTGAGAGGATGTCCACCATTATCAGCCCACTGCATGCTTCTCCTATGCCTCACTGGATACATGCATGTAGGAAAAGGAGAAAATAAGAAAAAGCCTTCAATTACCACTTCTGGCTGTCTGTATGATCATACCTCATGACTGACCCTTGGCCTGTTGATGGGAAACAAATGGACTGATTGTCCAAACTGGATGATGACCAACAAGACAGCCGAAACAAAACAGACAAAAAAGGAGCTTTTTGTCTCCAGCAGTAGCACCTATCACAGCTAATCAAATGGGCATTTTTGTGATGCAATAACTCAAAGGTTGCAGAGATAATTTGATCTTACATATATGAAAGTGTATCCAGTGATCCTGAACTTGCTCTCACTTAGCTAATACGGCAACCATCAAGCATGTCATTTCATGCAGTATTTTAAATATTTTAATAACTGCTATTTTCATTTAATGCCATAGTGATTTTAATGGTTACTAAGTTCTTAGGTGTGTACTAGGCTAATGGCCCTGGAGCCTTTGCAAGCCTACCGCATAGAAGTGCCCTGGGATTGTGCCGCATGATGTTAGTTCCCAGTGCCTCTATCAAGTAGAGCCACTGGAGTGATCCCTGGGGTGAACTTTCTATTTCCCATCCACTCATCGAGATTTATCTTGAAGAGGGCAAGTGAGGTGCTCTGCTTGACATGTATGGGAAGTCTCTTCCAGAGCATGAGCAATCTCTAGGTTATGAACCTGTCCCTCCAGCATGTTCTGTCGATTGTGGTAATGAGATTGAGGTCTCTGGAATGTGTGGTACGGAGGGATTGGGATTTCTTTAGATGTAGCATTTCTAATAGAGCTGGGTCAGTCATGGCTTTGTAAGTCAAGCAGAGATCACCTCTTAGTAGATGATATGAGACAGAGAATAGCTGGAGTTTTTTGAGTCTGTCCATGTAGGGCATGTGTTTAAGGCCTATGATCCTCTTTGTGAGGTACTTTTGTGGCCTCTACAGCTGTTGCAGGTGTCTAGTGAGGTACATGCCAAATTTGGCATTATACTCTATGATTGGTCTAATGAGGGAAGAGTTGAGAGAAATGATGACCTCATTCTTCCTGGATGCAAAACCCTTGGTAATGAAATGTGCCACACAGAAGGACTTCCTGATCACAGTGACAATGTGGTGGTCGAAAGAGAGGTTGCTGTCAACCTGTGTCCCCACATCTCTTATAATTCCTTCAGTGTTCAGTGGGCTCCCATCAATGTGGTAATTAGTGGGAACTGAGTTTTTCCCAATGGGGATGATGACGCATTTTTTGGCATTAAGCTTAAGGCCATGGTTTTAACACCAGTCATTGGTCTCAGTGAGGCCTTTCTGTAGGATGTCTGAATCACTTGGGGAGTTAATAAGGGCTCCCAGCTTGCAGTCATCTGTGAACTTGGTCAGCCAGACTGCCTCCATGTTGGCCTGGACTTCTGAGAAGAAGATGCCAAACAGGAGAGGACCCAGGACTAATCCCTCTGGGACTCCACTCGTGACTGGTTAGCAGTCTGACTTGGAGTCTGCTACTTTCACACTGTGGGTTCTATCTGTGAGCCAGTTTGCAATCCACCTAATGATATAGGGGTTGATGCCTAGTTTGGTGAGTTTATCAATAATTGCTGAGTGAGGAAGGGTATCAAAGGCCTTGTTCAGATCGAGGTAGTCTGTATGCACTGCCTTACCCTCATCCACAGCTCTGGTGTCTGACTCAAAGATGTCAACCAGGTTGAACAGGCATGATCTACCTTTCACCAAGCCAAATTGCGTGGGATCTAGAGTTTGGAGATTCCCTATATCCTTGTTAATTAGGTCCATGATAATGCGCTCTATAGCCTTTCATATCAGACTCATCAGGCTAACGGGGTGATAATTTCCAGGGGCTGTAGTCACTCATCCTTTATGTAGAGGGATGACTGTAGCAGTGTGCCATTCGGAAGGGACAAAGCCTAAGGTGAGGCTGTGAGTGAACAGGGCACACAGATGTGGTGCCAGTTCACTTTATAATTCATGTAGAACACAGCCAGGGATATTGTCAGGTCACATAGAAGCTGTATCCTTGGCCTTGGACAATGCAGCTTTAATCTGTGCTGCAGTAATGCTGAGTGCCTGGCATTCTTCTGGTATTGAGATTGGTCCTTTGGGGGGGGTAAAGTTGGCACTGAATCTGTTGGCCAATACGTTGGCAATATCTGTTGGCTCAGTATAGAAGGTACCATTGTGCAGTAATTCAGAGCAAATCTGGGTATAGCCATGAAGATTCTTAATAAAACTATAGAAGGCTTTCTGGTTGTTTTTAGTGTCTGCCGCAATTCTGCCTTCATAGTGGCTTTGGAGGTTATGATGAGGGATCTCAACTTTTTGTTGAGGCTAATAAGGGAATTTTTCCAATCTTGGGACTTCACCTTTTTTTACAACAGTTTCTTCCTTCTGTTGTAGAGTTTACTAATGCTAGGGGACTACCAGATTGGATTCCTTTTTTTGGAGGAGAGCATCTTGATTCTGCTGGGTATGGCTAGTTCCATACATTTATGTACATGTTTGTACAGTGCATTGGTGTATGATTTGGCAGTCATGCATCTATTTTCCATTGGTGTTGGTGCGGTAAAGTCAGCCACGTCTGTATTTAGGAGTCCAAAGTCAGCTTTGGGGAAGTTTTTCATAGTGGATACCTTTGTGGGGGGTGTGGGTGAGATGTGGATTTCCATGGTGATTAGTTTGTGGTTGGATCTAACCAGGGAGGAATTGACTATTGATGTAGAGCAACAATTGCTCATGTTAGTAATAACCAGATCAAGGATATTGCTCTCTGTAGTGGGGATAAGAATGAGCTGGTCCAGGGCATTAGAACTGATGAATTCCAGGAAGCGTTGGGCCAGTGCACTGGTGCATGAGTAGTTTTCTCAGTTGATGGAGGTGTAGTTTAAGTCACCTAGTATGAGAGTGTTGGGTTGGATCTTAATAGTTTCCAGGGTGCTTAGGAATGTGGAGTGAGAGTCTTGGTACATGGTTGGGACCTATAGCAGGCTACGAGCTGAATCGCTGTCTTACCCAATGTTACTTGTACCTGGAGTATCTCAGCTGCATTATGCTGGGCTACTAGTCTGGAGGTGGACATATCCTTTATGAATATGGAGACAACACTGCCTTTGGAGCTTCCGTCCATGTTCTGGAGCCGAAAGGTGTGGAATGATTTATAGCCTGGTAGTGCTGGGGTTCTTTCTGCTGCTTTAAACCAGGTCTCCATTACAGCACAAATATCAATGTTCTCCATTTTGAGGAGTGCTTCCAGAGAGTGCATCTTGAGATTTAGACTTCCAGCATTGAGCAGCATGACCCTCAGATTGCATTTATTTATAGCTGTTATGGTGGTAAATTGGTCTTTGGAAAACCGCCTAAAAAAGGCACAATAGGGGTGGCAAGAGCCTTAACCAGTACCTGGAAACACAGGGGTGACAGATGCAGGCCATCTCTGGCAAAGCATCAAATTCTGTCAGTCATGTCATCCCAAGCAGACAGATACCAGATTATCTTTGAATGAAACCAGAAACTTAGCCAGTTGTTGAAGTCAATCATTTTCTGTTTGTACTATGGTATAATTCTGGGTGATGGTAGAATGCTGCTCAGGGCTAGGGTCATATCTGCCTGGGCCACATAATACGAGATGTCTCTTTTCATGTAGTCGAGGGAGGTACATCTCAGGTCATTCACACCCACATGGACAATGACAGAGTCATACTTGTACTTGTTGTGGAGTGACCTGAGTGCATGTGTTATGTGTTGGATTCTGGCACCTGATAGACAGCTGACTGTTACCTTCTCCTTATTCAACCTAGTGAGTGGGACATCAGTGTGCTCACTGTTGAGTCACCTATGACTATTGTATTGGGCAAACTGTTTTGCCTTAGGAGCTTAGGTTGAGGGGCACACTGTGTAGGTAAGCTGTGTGCCTTGTGGTTTGTGCTGTGTTGTGGTGGTTGACTGCATTTCTGCCTTGGAGGTCTCTTGTAGATTTCTATTGAGAGCCCCCATGAAGGTGGGTGAGTGGTTTGTGTTTTTATATAAGGACTTTGATGGTGGGTGTTCTGGAGGGCTATGTGTTCCATGTGGTGTGGAGCAGATGTTGACCTTCTCCTCTTGACCAGATAGTCTGGTGTTGGCTGGAGAGTGCATGGCTTCCAATTTGGAGATTTAAGTGCATCTCTCACAAGTTTGAGTGTTAGGAGGTAAGAGGGAGGGGTTGTCTGTGTACATGAGGCAGTTGCTACACTGCCTCAGAATGCCCAAGTTCACCAGGTTAATAGGAGAAAGCACAGAGAACTGACCTTTAGGCATGCCAGGAGGGATGGTCATCATTACTAAGAACTGGAGTTGTTTCCTTATAGGACTATATAATCCTATATAATGACTGCACAGCTCTCGTAATGTACCATATGTATTGGGCAGGCAGAAGCATTATGCTGTGTAGTTACTGCAGAGGCCTGCTGTGCATAGTACCACAAAAAAGAAAGTAAATTATTACACATTTCTTGTACATAACACATGGACACACAGACACAGACCAAATGTACATACAAGGAGAATTTAGATTTGCTAGTCCAACCACTGTATGTTTATTGGATGTTGGGGGAATGCGGACTACCTGGAGTAAACCCACATGAACACAGGGAAGACAGACAGAAGATATCCTAATCACATGTTCAGCCAGAGAACTTTTAGCTGTGAGGCAACACAAATACCCAATGCACTACTCTGCTACCCATGATTCGAAATATGGTTTCAGAGGTGATGTGCTTTTGACTCATTAAAGAAGATGATAGGTGAAAAGACAGGAAAAAGACCTCACCACAATTAACAAAAAATGATGCAGGTGTATTACTGTGTTATAAATATCATGCTGTGTTATTCCTCATATACGAATCAAGGTATAATGCATTCTTACATGATTGCGAATAGTGCATTACACTGCTAAACAACACACAGACATGAACTGCAATACTTTTTTTGACAAAACAAGCAGGACAGTGTACAAACTAATGTTCCATTAATGTACAAGTAATATACTGCTAAGCAATTATGTACCTATACAGGTATACTTATATATATGTATATATATAATATATATGTGTGACTAAGATATAGTTTAAAAACACATCAGTACTAGTAAGCCAAGAAAATTGCAGCTGGAACTTCAGATTACAAAACACACCTCCTCATTGGCACTAATAAAATGATATAGTTATTATCTACAGACAATGTCATAAATTTAAAATGCTAAATACAACACAGCAGACAAAAACCCTGCATAACAGAAAATAGTTGAAACAAATAGTGCTATATATCCAAATAGCAGCATTAAAATCCAAAACATGACAAAGAAAAATTTTACTAATGTGTAAAATTAAATATAAAGTATAAAAAACAAAGACAAACAAAACACTTCCAAGCATAACTCTCAACTGTCCAGATTTTTTGCCTTATATTTTTGGTCTGTTCCTCATAACATTTGTGGTTTTATGGCAAATTATTGAGGCTGAAGTCATTAAATAATGACAGATAGTTTGCTTTCAAGCTTCCCATCCTTCAGAAAATGCAAGCTGATGCAAAACCTGTTACTCTAGCAACTTCCTAAGTTTATAACTGTAATATTTAAAAATATTTCCTTATTTTTGGGCCTTTGTCCCCATATTATTTTTCGCTTTGTCCACATTTCTTGCACTAAGAGGTTGAGAGAAATCCTTCCAAGGCTCTAATCAGTATGGACCAAAAGCATTTTAATAAAATAACAAAAACAATACAGTAAGTGCATTCATCTTTAAGTAACATAAAGAGCATCAGGACTTTATCAAGCTGTATAACATACCTCCAGTAACAAGTAATTTAAACAGTAAGTATATTTGCTTGCATGACACATAAACCATATTTTTTTCATTTATTGAAAAAAACATAATGATTAAAATGTTTCATTTTTTTTTTCTTTGAAGTACATTGAAAATTCAGGAAACCATTTAGAATTATCTTTTTGATTAACATTCAAAAGTACCTGCTACAGAAACTCTTTTTTTCCAACTGATTTTCCCTACCATGATCACCAGGACTGGCAAGCTAATAATCAATTATATAAACATAAAACCGTTTTGTATGCAAGCACTCCTTGTTCTGCTTTAATAATGTATTTGAAATATTCTTTTTTGGCTGGAATAACTATTTTCATAAAAGAAAAAGGAAAGATCCCAAGTGATTTTGCCCACATAAAATGGCTCACACCTGCTGCACTACATAATATATATAACAAGATATGAACAATGATCAGACAATCTTGGAGTCTGTTAAGTATCACTGTAAACGATTACTGTAATGAAAAGGGCTGACAGGAATATATCTGCATTGTGAATGACCATGACACTGAAAAGTGCCCTTCTTTACACTTCTCATCTTGGACATAATATTAACCAATTTTCATTTTTTAATAGTTATTTAAAATGTGTATCTTTTTTTCATAACAAAAAGTGATTTATTTCCAATTAATGTAACTAATTATTCATGTGTAGACAATATTTTCCAAATGGACTTAATAATATTAGCAACAATGGAAAATTTCATAGTCATAGTTAAACTGCAGTCCAAAGTGTGGGAATTGTTTTCATACTGCTATTTTCAACTACATTATCAGAAGAACTTCTATATGAAAATATACTTTTAGAATTCAAATTCATACTTTAATATATCTTTTCACTAGATAATCTATCAACTCATTTGGCTTTTTAAATAATGTTCCATCCATTATTATAACAGGATGCATGTTAGTGGAATGAAATAACATAGTGGACCAAAAACTTGCTCTCAGTATAAGTCACCGCTTACCCTGAGAACAGATTTTTTGAAATCTGGTCCACAGTGTAAGTCTATTTATAGACAGGCCATACACCGCAGTAGGTCACTTACACTGAGACAAAATATTTCCACAAGAAAAACTGTCAGGGGGCATGGCTTATCATGAGCCTTCAGTAGCAGCACTTTCTTGCAGCTCTGCCTTATATCTTTTCTGACAGGAATTATTTAATTTTAACTAACTAAAAATATATATTTTTATATATGTCGTTTCTTCTAATAGTCTAGTTAGTATTATAATATTTTTTAAGTTGTTTTAAATTTTTCCTGTCATATATTAAGAGATTAGCTTCTGGCATTTGTTATCAGCATGAGCTTCACAAAATCCTCTCATCAAGACTCAGCAATAAAAAAAAAGAGTTTCAAACTCTTTTAACCACTATTCAGAAACTATCAGCAAAAATTTAAAAAATGGACATGAAGATTGATGCTTTTAAAGAAAATACTTCTCACCAAATGGAGACTTTACATCAAGACCTTAAACAGCAGAATAAACAAATTACTGGTATCGAATTATCTCTAAGTGACATGGATACTAGAATACAATAAAATGAACATAATTTAGAATTTCTTCTAAAACAAAATACCATTATTCAATCAAAAATAGATGAACTAAAAAATAGATCTTGTAGAAATAACATCAGCATCTTTGGGTTACCTGACAATATAGAAGAAAATAATATAGAGAAATTCTTAACCTCATGGATTCCAGAAATTTTACAACTGCCTGAAGCTCTTTCTTTTGGTATAGAAAGAGCCCACAGGTCCTTGTCTATGTCCAAACCTACCAGAAGCAAATCCTCAAAATCAGTAATAGTTAAACTTTTATCTCCTCATGATAAGGAAATAGTTTTGAAAACTGCTTGGTCTATGTCACTTATCAAATACAAAGATAACAACATACATTTTGACAATGACTGCTCTACTTCTGTTATAACTAAAAGGAAACAATTTTTAACATTACTTAAAGAACTTAAAAAAGCACAAATAAATTCTCACCTGCTTTTTCCAGCAAGGTTGAGAATCTTCCTTCAAGACGGTCCGAAGATATTTGAGGAACTAGACACAGCTATCAAATATATAAAATCAAACAAAATACTGGAAAAAATAGATGAAATGGACTGAGCTAGTCCAAGCCTTAAGATGATTGCTGAAAATAACACCTGGAAAACAGTAGAACACAAGAAGAAGCTCAAAAAATAATTTTCTGCATCAAGGAATTTATATTCCTTTATTTCTTTTCTTCACAAATAATTTTTCTCATGACCCAGTAGTCAAGGAAAATGAAAATGGCTCAACACGTGAGTGTTGTTATATTTTTTATTGTATAGTGGTTCTAGCTTGTTTCCATTGATTTATATTAGCTATTAGAATCTTGTATTATTCTATAACTTTAATAATAGTATTTAGTTGTTTTAGCCTTAGCTTTCATTATTAATCCATATAGGCTTGATCCTATCTAAACTAACACTATAATATATTCTACATAGTAAAGGATAAAAAAAATCTATTTATTGTTTCTAGTTTGCATATATTTCTGACTACAATAATTGCACTAGTTTAATTTTGTTTTTTTTTCATTGATACTAAGTAGCTATATTTTGAGTTAACTGTATTCTAAGAGTTCCTTTGGCTGTCTTTACTCTTTATTTAGTTAAACTAGTGCAGGTACTAATTGTTTTAAGTTTATTCTTCCCATAGTCTTTATGCCCTTTTGTTTATAAGTTTTACTTATATGTCTCTGAATGGCTGTAGGAATTGTGTGTTACAGGAGCTGTTGATGATTTTTTTCTGTTGTCTCAATGCCGTGTTTCTGCCTGATTGCCTGCTTCAGTTAAAGTAACTGAGTCTGTATGTTTATTTGTAGTACTGGGATTTGTAATCCTTATTTCTTTTGTGATAATATGGTTGTTTTTCTTGTTGTTTGCTTGGGGTTGATGTTATTTTTGGATGTTTTGTTGTGTGTCACTGTGATGGTCTGGTTAAGCTCCGTTTGTTGCTGGCTTTGGGTCTATAGCGGACCTGCAGGCATGGTGGTTTAAAACGTTGATCTTTTCCCCTTTCTCTCTCTGTTTTTTTCTTTTTTTCTCTTTTTTCCCTACAATGCCTTGGCTTGAGGAAAAGAAGGCTTCAGTGAACTGCTGAAATGTCTCGAGAGGCTCTTCAGACAACTGGAACCCTTAGATGTTTTCTCTTCTGCCTACAGTTTCCTGCTGAAAATTTGGAACTGTCTGAAGCATATATGGCTCAGAAGTATAGACTCATGCACCTTTGAGCAATTCCTTTGAGCCACATGACGTCACCTTCACCTCATTGGTCCCTTTTGAATGGTAGGATCTGTATCCTTCTTTGCCTAATACTAAGCAACAAGATGTACATTGTCCTATCCCCTCCAAAAAGGAAAAACCTTCACAAATCCCTTTATAAAGACTTAATTTCTGCAACATATATTGTATGTTAACACAGGAAGTAACTGATCTGTTAGCTTATGTAATGGATTAAAAGAGCCAACTTAAAGTAAAGCTAATTCAGCTTTCTTTTCATTATAATATATTGCTTGTATGTGTATTAGTGTTATGTAGTTTGTAGATGTAATGCATTTACATAGCAGTTTTTTAAAAAAAAAAAATGCTTACATGATATTAGAGTCTAGTCTATGAAACAAGGTTTCATTTTGTTTAATATTTAACTTTAAATTACTTTAATGCAATTTTATTTACACATGCTACTCTTCATGTTCTCCTGAAACGTGTTAATGACATAACATGCTTTAATGACTAGTGGAATTTATGCCATCTACTTTGTTGCGGTTTTTATAATTTGCTTAGAGTTCTTAAGTTAAACAGATTAGACTCATTTTAACGATTTGTCAGTTTATACATATATTTGTATTTTTAGACATGCACATGCATATTGATGACGTAGGAAGGAGGGAGGAAAAGGAGAAGATGAGTAAAAGGAAAACGAGTTTTGTTGTTCTTCTGCTATATATTACAATGTGGGTACAGCTTTAGTCGCAGGTTAGGGAAATGTTATTTATATTTTATGTCCTAGATTATATGTTTAATTATTTTTCTCACTTTAATTAGATTTTTAGCTTAACTACATATATTATATTTACTATAATATTGCATTTTTCTCGTTAATGAATGGTTTGGTATAGTTTTGGCTAATAATAAGACAATTTAAGAAACAAAGGAAAAATCTAGTTACATTTGTTTTTACAGTAGCCTTCTTGCATGTCTGTTAACAATCATGATATATTTTGCTATATATCAAGTGAAGCACTTTTTATAATGACTTGATTATAGTGACTTCTAAAGTGGAGTAGGCTTGCTGTATCGGTAAATGTTATTACTCTAGAGATTTTCTGAATATATGTTGAGCTCTTTTTTTGTATATTACAGACATTATTATTTAAAAAGCCATGTTTTTAATTATATAATAGATTATGTTTAGTTGGAGCTTGATTGAAATATGCTGCTAGTGGTTTGTTGATTTGGGTGATTAATGTCACTCAAATTAGGAGTTTATAACTCCAGGTGGGGTCTAGATGGTCTTAATGTTAGAAGATTCTGTATCTACCTTTTGTTAATATTTTTTCTGATATTCACTAAAACAAGTATAGTAAAATATTATTCATATAGTTTTAATTTTAAAGTTTTTATCTATGTTTCACACTCTATATATTGCTGTATTCCCTACATTTTTCTAATGTCATCTCGCAGGTCAAAGTTCATTAGATGTATTAATCAATATTTGTCACATCATAATACACATAAGGTATGGTAGTTTTACATTGTATGTCCCGTAACATAAATGGATTAAATAACCCCAATAAGAGTAGGTCTTTAAACAGGTATCTTCAGCTGAATAACTCACAATTAATCTTTTTGCAAGAAACTCATTTGATTGAGGGTGATGTTTCCAAATTAGAATCTAAATCTTTTTCATTACTCACTAGTTCTGAACACCCCCCCCCCCAAAAAAGAACTGATGAAGGGTCAACAATAAAGCATGCACAGATGTGAATAAAACTTAGCAAGAAATATTTTAGAAGGCTAAAATTAAAACTGAAACCAGTGTTGACATAGCTATAAACCAATTTGTTCTTCCTGTTCTAACTTACAGTTTTGGAGTGATTGATTGTCCTCAAAAGGTGTTGGATAGTTTGGACAGGAAAACAAGAAGGATGCTTCATTTTATAAAAATCAGTGCATACCAAGACTATATATTCCCTGTTCTTTTTAAAATATTTTTATTAATTTCCAAAAACAAGAAAACATGAATGCAGGTTATTTATGACAATGAAGTATTTACAAATTATTTAAAAAGGTAGGCTAAAACTTCTAAACAGATATCAAACATTAAAACCAAAATAAAGTATTTACAATGGTGTCTATTGTTGACATATAATTGACTTTCTATACAGTTGTTTCCTGATTATAATCTGCTGCAGTCATTATTCTCCAGTATTTCAGTTACTTTTTGCCATGCTACATATAATGATGTAGTTCTTTCAGTTCTTCCTTTAATAGTGTTCATTTCCAATTGCGATACTGCTGACCATATTCATGAATTGCTTAAAAGTTGGAGAAGCTTTGGATTTCCAGTTTGATGTAATGTTCTTCCTTGCAATAGCTAGGAGAGTCCATAAGATTACATATTTTGTCCTTGGCACACAGTCGGGTACAGGTACATTAAACAAAATAATAGATTTGGAAATCTGGAATTTATCATTGAATACCATTTGCAGAAAATAATTTATTTTATCCCAATATGGTTTAATCAAATGGCATTCGTAGAACATATGTTGCCAGTCTGCTTTTATTGATAAATCACATCTCCAGCAGCCAATATTTTTCTTAAACATAAGTTCCATTTTATGAGGGGTTACATAAGATCTGTGTATGAATTGCCATGTAAAAAGTCTCCAATGTAATGAAAGTGATGTTTGCTTTGGAGAGAGAAGAATTAGTTTTTTATCTCTGTCATTTGGCACATGTCCATTAACTGATCTATAATAATTCCATATTTTGTCATTATTATGCATTTTTATTTTTTTGTTTGTTTTATAAATAGATGATAAGTATCCCTTTCCAATAATGGGTTGATTCGTTAGTAATATTATATGTTCTATAAGGTTAGGAACATTTTGTCTTATTGATGGTTGTATTGTTTCTTGTTTACTTAATATATATTGTCTTAATTCTTGTACATGTAACCACAAACTATCTTCCATATTTAATTTCTGTTTAATCTGGTCTATTGCCAGAGGTTTTCCAGAGTTTAGCAATTGATGCCAATATATTAATCCCTTTTCTTTAAGCATGTTGACTACTTCCATATTAAATGTTATTATATTACCTTGTGTGTACACTACTGGATATAAAAGAAATGACCATGCTTTAATATCAGGATTGCTATTAATAAGATTTTGGAAAATTTTTAATGTATAAGTAATGTATTTGGAACTTATATTTTTATTCTTATGTATCATCATATATTCCTTCATCAGCCATAGCAAATTGTTTGGTATGAAATCTGTATACTTATTTGCTACTACAAATCCTGATTTTAACCAGATTCTCTCATGAACTAGCTTCCATTTTGATGTATATTTTGTATTTAGCCATAATGATATTGTTTTAATAATGGATGAATGCAAATATATTTCTATGTCTGGTAAATCTATGCCACCTATATCCCAATCATCTAGATGATACTTCATAGCTATCCTTGAATTTTTTGGATACCATAGGAATCTTACCATTAAATAATTTAATTGTTTTAGGTGCGATTTAGCTGGTGGCAAAGAACAAGCTTGTATGACATAAAGAATTTTTGGAAATATGATCATTTTAATTATATAAAGAATTTCTTCCATTGAAAAGAAGAATTTATTCCATCTTTGTATTAGATTTTTAATATTATTTAAGGTCTCTTTATAATTTATTTCAATTGTAGTATCTAGGTTGTTAGTTATTATAATTCCCAAGAATTTAATTATATTATTGGTAGAGATATATTTATGGTATTTTTTATTTAGATCTTTTTTATTAGTATTTATAAACAATACATTTGTTTTGTTTTCATTAAATTTAAGACTTGAAAAGTTTTGAAAGTTTTGAATTGAGTCCCATAATGCTTTTAAACTGCTATTATTCTTTTTTAAGGTAATTAAAATATCATCAGCAAAAAGTTGAATTTTAAGCTCTAGGCTGTTGTCTAGTTGTATTCCTTCAATATTTTTATCCATACATATATTATTTGCTAAGGGTTCAATGACTAGCGCAAACAATAACGGAGAAAGAGGGCAGCCTTGTTTTGTGCCCTTAGTTATTTTAATAGATTTAGACAGACAAGATCCCAGTTTTATATAAGCCAATGATTTTTCATATAATGATTTTATTAACAAAGTGAAGTTGTTTGAGAAGCCATATTCTTCTAAAACTAACCACAGATAATCCCAGTTCACTGAATCAAATGCGCTATTTATGTCTAAGCTAATAACATTAATTTTGTTTTTTGTGACATTTATATAATCAATTAAGGAAAGAATTCTTTTAATGTTGTCATAAGTGTTCCTATCTTTTATAAAACCTGTTTGATCCTCATCTATCAAAAGTGATAGTAATTGTTTTATTCGAGCAGCATGTATTGCCATAAAAATTTTATAATCTATATTAAGAAGTGAAATGGGTCTGTATGATGAACATTCACTGGGATCTTTATTTTGTTTCAGAATTGGTGATATTAATGTGTACTTCCAAGAAGGAGGAATGTCTTTACCATTTTTAACTGATGTAAAGGCATTCAATAACAACAGCACAGCCTCATTTGATAGTAATTTAAACATTTCTGGGGTGATATTATCTATACCTAGAGCTTTGTTTAATTTTAGCTTATTTACTTCAGCTTTAAGTTCTGTCATTGTTATTTGTTTATCTATTAGTTGTACCTGCTCCTCTAATAACCTAACTTTAACATTGTTTTTGAGAAAAGCTTTCAATGCTGAATGTGTTTCTGTTTTCTCATTTTGATTATTAAGTTTATGAAAAAATAGCCTAAAAGCTTCTAGTATTCCTTCTAAATCAGATACTTTCTTTTGGTTTCTATATTATGTATTTCCTTGATTTGATTTGATTTAATAATGTTTTTAGTCCTATTTGCTATTTTTCCTTGTTTTTTATGGTTCATCGCATAGTAACACAGTTTAACTTTTTCTAAGTTGATCATTGTTTTGTGGTGTAGCATCTCTGAGTATTTTTATTAGTATCTTCTAGTTCTTTTATTAAGTTGGTGTTTCCATTTTGAATATCAAGCTTTAAATTATCTACTTTTGACTGTAATTCCATTAATTCCTTATTCCACTGTTTTTGTTTATTTTTATACCATCCCACCGCTCTTCCATATAGGTATGCTTTCAATGCATCCCATATATATATTTCAGATACATCTTTTGTAAGATTGATATCTAGGAATGTTTGTGTCTCTTTAATATAAAATTCCTTAAAATCTTTGAGATTTGTTATGTAAGATGGTATTCTTGTTCCTGATATCCTTCTCTTGAAACATAAGTCTATCTCAAACGTTATGGTGTTATGGTCCGAAAATGGACATGAAATTGTCTTGACTTTATTTAATTTAGAGGTTAAATCCTTTGTTATGTACACTCTATCTATTCTAGAGTATGTATTATGTCTATGGGAAAAATGTGTAAAGAATAGTGAATCTGGGATAGCATACTCATTTATGTCAACTATATTAAAAGTTTCAACAAACTCAGATAACAACTTTGTTAAAGGTGATCTTTTATGTGTAGTTTTAGTATTTGTGTCAGTTTCTTTTATAATGCAATTGAAATCTCCAGCTATGATTAAATTGCCTTTGGTATATTGTACAATGTCTTCTAAGTGTTGTTTGGCCACTCTAAGACCTAGTATCCTGGTATCCAACAAATATTCACTAATGTATATATAATTTCATTGATAGATATTGTCACTAGACAAAACATTCCTGAGTAGTCATGGAACATATTTATGATTTTAGGCATTAAAGTAGAGTTTTTCCACAAAATTACTACTCCCCTTCGCTTCTGATTATAGGTGGAACTTAATAGTATTGTATAATTTTTATTGTTTATTTTATTTATGTCTTCCTGAGTAAGGTGTGTTTCCTGTAAAAATACTAGTTGCACTTCACATAGCTTTAAATATCTATAAAGACTTCCCCTTTTGCAGCTATTATTTAACCCATTTACATTAAGAGATGTACATTTTGCAATTGGATTTATATTAGCTTTGCTTTTATCCATATTCATATACTCGTAACAATGTGTAGATGTGTGTACATGAAGAGAATGACTTGTTCTTTCTTCTTCCAACAGTATTACAATAGATTATAGACACCCAATAAAAGTAAATTACAAGATCATAACTGAGAACAATATAAGATAAACAACCACCAAACCCCTCCATGAGGAAAAACATCTCATCCTTGAATGATCTAATCATTCAAGCGATCTCTCTAAGTCTGCATTTCAGCATCCTCCCCCGGCCCCGCCATATGGTAGTTTTATAATGAAAAGTATCTTGTATATCTTTTAAGTATACATGTATCTGTCTTTACAGATTACTTAAATGCAGTCTTTATCTATTTTTAATATTTTATAAAACACTAAGGCAACACAACTATACATAGATTTAATACTTAACTATTTGGTTTTGTTCAAATTGTAAAGGAAAATCTTTTATTTTAATATATCTTTTGTGTAGCAATAACGGTTATGCATCTTAAAAATAATATGCTTGCTGTCTATCTCCCTTATAGTGTGAGTGGCATTCATAGATATCAAATTTATTGTAATGGTCTACCTATATATATATATATATATATATATATATATATATATATATATATATACATATATATACATATACATATACATACATACACATACATACACATACACACACACATATATATATATATATATATATATATATATATATATATATATATATATATATATATACACACATACATACATACACACATATATGCATACATACATAAAAAAAAATGTTAAGCATTATATGCATCAGTTAACCATGCCACAAGTAGATTAAATCAGAAAGTATCCATAACAATGAATATAACGTTACATTTGTATTATATGTCATATGTCAAATAGCAACTCATACTCCTTATGATATTACAAGATTTATCTGCAGCGTTATAACTGTAAGGTTGGAAAATATGAGAAGCAAAGTAGGCTTTAAATGTGCTATAACACAATTGTTTGGTACTTATTACTGTCAACTCTTCTACATACACAGGAAAAGATAACCTTATATGACCATCAACCATTTTCCTTCATTTTTCTCTTCATCCTTCTAATCTCCATTTTTAATAAATATTTGTTTCTATTGTGGCTTCTTTGAATTTAGTGAGGGTACTCCATATCATATTATAGATAATATACAATGTTCAAACAGAGAACATGCCCAATATAGAGACATATTGTCAACTCAAGTGGTCCACACCATATATTTACAACACTGCAGTCAGAAATATACTAATGAATATGCAATAACTAGCAGCTTTGCAGCATGTGTGTGTCTCTAACAAGTACATACCTATAGGATATTAAAAAGAATAGATAGCACGCTCTTGTTTCATAATTAACAAATGCACACAGCCTGGTATTTACTTTCATAGACAGAAATTAGACCTGTTACTTATATGCATATCAGGTACCAACAGCAATATATTAGTAAATGCCTATGCTATTCAAATCATATTTTAATGCTGATTGATATGAGATGTAGTTGACAATGGCTTTACCGTTTGTGATGTTATATAATATATATTCAGTATTATAAGTAAAAGTATGTTGCATGTCTATTTGCAATCTAAGGTTCAAGGCTGATCAATTTAAACATACAAGACAATCTCTTTAGTCTTGGTTATATAATGGGAGTTACTGTGTCTCTACACAACCATTCATTTTCAGTGAGGATGTTCAATATTAATATAACTTGCCTTTAATAAAAGCATACTTATAATTCAGCAGTTCTTTCCTATATATATATATATATATATATATATATATATATATATATATAAAACAATATCATAAGCAAGACTGAGATTTTTTCTTGCTCATTACTGCTTAATGATTGTGCTACTTGAACAATTTAATATTTACAGAGTATCTTGATAATTAAACAACTCTTTTTTACCCTTAAAATGCCTAATAACACATAGCTACATTCATGAACCTTAATTGACTTACTATCCTTAGAGTACACTAGCTGCAGTGTGTTTACAAATATGTTATATAGTTCCAGTCAAGGACTTAAATATATTAAATTTTTATAAAATTAAGTTAAATTCTAGTAATTTATGTGGGTGATCTTATCATAAAAGATTATAGTAAAGTCTGTATGTGTTACCTATTCATACAGTTTCTTCCAAGTGATATACTTCTTTTTAAGCTTTGTGTGCTGTTTATGTGTACAATTCAAAATGAATAACAAATATTACAATATAATAAAACGTCATGTATGTGTTGATACCTTCTAAATTCATTAGGTACTTCAGTGTACTTTTAATATTTGTTAAAACTGTAAAAGCACTTTGCCATTTCATAAATAGTGTGCTGGTTACTTTAAGTAGCTTAGGAGCTGACACCACACCCATACTGTCTTGTTTTAGTGCTGACATCACTCATGAATGTTTACTTTCATTTTGTGCTGTTAGAAAGTTTAACACACTGTAATGGATTCTAACTGAAGAACCTTCATTCAGGGGTGGTAAAATAAGAGTTCCCAGCTCGTGACCATGGTGGGAAGACAAAAACAAAGTAAGTGAAGTTTTTAGGGCTTTTTTTAAACTGAACACCAGCTCATTAAACTTCTATTAGTTTTCTTAACATTAAGGGCAGATATACAAGCCAAACAGTTGCTTGTTAGTCAAAAAGGCACTTTTAGCATCAAAGAATAGATAATTACTTTTCAAGGCACTTTTTGACAGTTATTACTATCAGTTTTTATATATTATTATGTGTATTAAATACATCAGTTTAGATATTTCATGCAGCTTAGTGTAAATAATATGAAAAGGAATCATGCTCATTTAAACACACCACATTAATATGTCAGTGTAAATACATCATATTCTATACTAGCAGTAAAAGGCAGGTAATTTATAAATGAACTATCTAAACATCATTTAGAGTTAGAAAAATCATGACTGTAAGTATTTACACTGTAATAGAGAAAGATATGTTACCTTGCTTTCTTTAGGGTTGTTTGCTTTAGTTATAAAATGTCCTGCTTATCTTGTATTTATATTGTTTCAAAGACTGACACGTGTAAAACATGAATGCTTTCAAAGAACTTTTTTGCCTTACAGAGCAAATAGAAGACAATAATGTTTGTGTTTTTCATATGTCTTTTATCGTTTCTTCTTCTTCTTGTCAGCAGTGCTCCATTCATTTTTTTCTAAGTGACGCTTAACCGCAAATTGGGAGAAATCCATTTCTTCCACATTATCCAAGGTTTTATTAGTTGAAAGATAAGAAACTGTTGCTTGCAGTGTCAAAAGTTTTAGGACCTTCAGTAAAAAATATTTTTATTCTTGCAGGGAACAGCAAGTGGACTTTAAGTTGTCTTTTTTTCAATTACTTTATCAGAGGGAGACATTCTTTTCTTGCAGTTATAACTCCAGCAGAATAATCATTATCATATCTGATTATGTTGTCTTTGTATTTAACTGGAGAAGTTGACCGTGCTGTTTTTAAAGTATGTTCCTTGTCCCGTGATGAAAAAAACTTTACTATTATTGATCTCGGGTGATTTTTTGATTTGATGGTTGATGAAGCAGCTCTTAAGGATCTGTGGGCTCTTTCAATTCCATAAGAAAGAGCTTCAGGCAATTTTAAAACTTCTGGTAACCAGGTAGTAAGGAAAGTCACCATGTTATCTCCCTCTGTTTTCTCTGGTAGCCCATAGATGCGGAGGTTATTTTGTCTGAACCTGTTCTCTAGATCCTCTATTTTATTTTGTAATTAAGCATTTTGTTGTGATAAAAAATGTAGCTGAAGATCTTGTTCTGAGAGTCTGCCCTCAGTATCATTTAAGGATCTCTCTATGTCAGCTATTTGAGACTTCTGTTGCGTCATTATTTCTTGTAGTTGCTGTATTTGTTTTGTAGATCTCTCCTCAAAAGTGTCCAGTTTGGTATTCATTTTGTCAAATTTCACTGACAAGTCTTGTATAGCATTTAATAAAGACTGTATCTCCTTTTTCATCATCTAGTCCTGTGTGGTATGCTTAGAAAAGCTCATTTTCAGTAGATACAGATACCTTCCTTCTTGTTTTTGACAGGAAAAATAATGTTTAAAGCCAAATATTTTGCACTCTAGACTTCTAGTGATATTAGTAGAAGTAATTCAACAAAATAGGTTTGTCTACAATATCTAGTTTTTACAAATTCCTGTCAGAAATATCTTTTGAGTACAGAGCTGAGAAAAGATGCTGCCAACCAGTCTACATCCTAGCCACGCCTATACTCCCTGTTCGGAAGGAGGTATGAGCCTCCTAAAAACTGATTATATGTATAGATATGCAATCTCATGGGACTGCATACATATCTACTGACCTAACAAGACCCAAATGTAGTGAAGGTTTTAAGACATGAGGAGAACAAGTTTAAGAAGACTTCCCTGCTTGGTTTAGCAGAACCATATTGGCATCAAGCTGGGATGGAAATCAAATCAGAATTAGATAAAAACTAGGCAGCAACTGAATTTGCCAAAAAACAAAAGAAATAATATAAAGTGATGGATCAGATGAGAAGGCAAGAAATGTGGAAAATGCATAAATATAGCTGCAATTATAGAAAACTCTTGGAACAACCTCATGTTGATCAGGATCAAATGCAGGAATGGTTAAGGAGAGTTGAATTTAAACCAAAAGACAAAAGGTTAATATTGGCGGCCCAAGATAGTGGACTATGTACATGTTGGTTTACAAAGGCCATTGAACATGTGAGACAAACAGACAAATGTAGGTTTTGTAAAACAAAATTGGAAACAGTAGCACATATTGCTGTTGGGTGTGATATATTAATGGCAGAAGGACTGTACACTGAAAGGCATAATAATGTTGCAAGACTGTTGCACTGGGGATTGTGCAAACATTATAATATATAGGTAGCTGAAAAACACTGGAAACATGAGTCACAAAGCATTATAGAAAATTATGAAATTTATATTACATGGGATGACACATTAGCAACAGTTCAAAAATAGATGCAAAAATAAACAGATAAAGTAATCCATGAAAAGAAGACAAATGTAGAATTGCTCATTGAAATTGTTATACCTATTGACTATAGTGTCTTACATACAGAGAGACACAAAGTCATAAAATACCAGCATTTGCAGGCAGAAACAAGAGTAATGTGGAAGAAGGATACCCAAACAGCTTCAATAGTAATAGGAGCAAGGGTATTATAAAAAATAATCTACAGTCATATTTAGAAATGTTACCGATACATGTAACTCCATAGAAATTGCAGAAGGAGTCATTACAGGGCACATTGTGGGTGCTGTGAAGAGTATTTCTGGCTAACATGAAAGATTGAAACAATACTAATTTCATGAATTTTAATCATACTTTGACTTGGGAATGAGGTCCATTCTCGTCATGGTATTAGAGCCCTAAAAGACTTGGAGAAATTAAAAAGGCAAAGTCTTTTGAGAATCAGATCAGACTTTCAATGAGGACAATCTTTCAGAATCTGGCCCATTTCTTGCTACATTTTTATAAATAATCCTAGTAGCAATCATTATACCAATTAACTGAATATGCAACAACATTCCATTTTAGCAAAATCTCGGTAAAAGAAACCATTACACTCCTGAAAAATCTTTAAAAACATCCTTATCCAAAGTAATCCAGTTACATTACACCTTCCTAAAAAGAGTACCAGATAAAATTGCCAAACCTTTAACTATTTTATATATATATATATATATATATATATATATATATATATATATAAACTGCTCCCTTATACCAGGAGTAGTGCCTCCAGCCTTAAAATACTCCATTGTATTTCCCCTGCCCAAAATTCCTTCTGCCAAAACTATCATGGTCTTTAGACCTATCTCCACACTCTGCCTGCATGCAAAAATATTTGAAAAATCACATACAAACAGATAATGCAACATATTAAATTCCATGGCTTGCTATCAAACAACATAGGTTTAGAAATTCCTTCAGAACCAACACTTCCTTACTCACAGCAACTGACTCTATTTTTATAAAATCAGTGATGGTCTGGTCATTGCTGTGATATATGTATGCTACAATATATGCTACAATAAAATTGCTAAGTTTGCCACTGGTGCATCTTATCACAGCCACCACTGTATCTTGATAGAGAACTTGACTGGCTTGAACTCTCTTAACTTCTTCACCTGAATCAATTCTCCCTTGCCCACAAGTTAGTAAACCATCCTCTTAAAGTCCCATCCCTTCAAAACTTTCTCCAGCCCTACTGCTCCACTAGACCTCTACGCTCCAGCAGCAAAAATCTACTTCCAGTGACCAAACCCAAGAACTCAGTGGGAGAAGCACTATTCTCCTGTGTCATATCCAGATTATGGAACAATCTCCCCCTCTATAACCACACTATCTTCTTGCAATCACTTCAAGACCACACTAAAAACTCACTTAAAAAAGTCTCTGGTTATGCCCATGCACCAATCCCGACTAGTAACCCTCCTTTTACCTCCCCTTCCTCTCCCTTCCCCTAGCCACCATGCATCACAGTGTCTGATCATTGCATTCTTTCCACTGCAGGCTCTGGCTCACCCTTTATCCTTCTCTCCTCACTCAATCTCTCAGACCTGTTATAACATGCTTAACTACCTCACTTCATCTCAACTCCAAATACATATCTAACTGACTTATACCTAGCATCCTCTCACTACCATGTATACTACTCACTCAGTCTCCTCTCTTACTCTTCTTTCTTCCCCTTCCATCCCATTAGCCTTTCTACCATGTTCCACCTTCATGTGGAGTTTCTGCTTTATATCTGTTTGAGTTTAGTGCAACATTTGGCATCTATATTACATTATTGTACGATTAAAATAGCGAATGCTATTTCATCATACGGATAATGTCTAAACCACAAAATATCGAACACATGGAACAGTGAATTTTTTCCCAGGGAAAAAATTTGCTACGCCACAAAAAATAAATAAATAAATAAAAACACTTAAACACAAAGATAAGTGGGGGGGCTTCACCCTCCACACCCCCCATGTGGGGGGCTGTGCCCCCCCTCCCTACTTAAATATACCAACTTTGAGATCGCACCATAGTGGAGGAAATGGCAAAGTCCCGAAAACGACCCACCAAATTTTTTCCCTGGGAAAAAATTTGATGTTCTGTGTCTTCAATATTTTGCCATTTCGACAGTATTGGATCAACTAAATGGCTTTCGCTATTTAGTCCATTCAATATGCTAATATAGATCCAATATTTGTATATAAGATTTAGGTATATGAGTTTAGAACAGTATCTGTTTGAGCTTAGTACTATCTGCATTTACATCCTACCTTTATTCCTAGCCTCTAGCTAGATCTGTTCATTACTATGTTTCATATTGTATGTATAGCTAATGTTTGTTGCAGTATGTATTACTTGCTATTGTATGTATATTCACTTATTCTTCATGTACTCTGCTGCTCGTGTATTGCTCTGTGGAGCTTTTCTCCCCGGACCTCCACTGAAAAAGGACCTGTGTCCAATTGAAATTTCCTGGTAAATAAACAAATAAATAAATAAATGCATAAATGTAGATATGACCAGGGCATTCAAAACTGATAGCGACAATTTTCTTTTTTTACTAAAACGAATACACTTAATTTTGGCCACAGCACTATCAGGTGGTTCTATAATTACTAAGGGAATATAACATTCCAAGTCCACAGCAACCACATCTTATAATCCCCTAGCACTATAAACACTGGAGTGCAGCCAGGTTTATTTCTAAGTCCCATCTATTTACATTATCTGTTAATGATCGTAGAGATAACCTCCCATTCCTTGATGACATACTGAATGCAGATGACATCCTTTTATTACAAGCCAAGAAATGCCTCACTGATCTCTAGAACAAATTACAACAGCCTTTATCTAAGCCATGCAACTGGGATGATTATAACCACCTTATAATTAACCATTTAAAATAATGTTATGATATTTACAACCCCTCATAAACTCCCTCATCTACCTCTTAACACCACTGATAGCCACAGAATCATTCCCCTCATTTCTGAACCCATCCCAGGATTTAAAAAAACATTAAAGAAGGATCAGTTAAGTCATAGATAAAATAAGTAACACAGTATGCTCTAAACTTAAACTTTACTATAGAATCTCTCATTTACTCTCTTTCAGACCACTGACAGACAGTAACCATAAAATTATCTTCCATCTAAATTGAAATATGTTCCTCCTCTGATTACCTTTTAGTCATCACAAATTTTCAAAGACTTCAGGTGGCAGAAGAAAAAAATTACATTGCCCTCCTTGCAGATAGCAGTCTGCACCATTGTAACCTCTTACAATATTGAAATGGCTTCCGGTTACAGAACGGCCAACTTATCTCCTAGGAACTCTTATTCATAAACACTACACAGTGGCTATCGCATAGTACTCAGGAGAAACCTATTACATTAATTAGATCCCCATATAAAATACCTGCTGGACAATGTGCCTTCTTCTGACTAGGATCAGCATTATGCAAGAGACTCCCACCTAAATTAAGAGGCATGGAATCTCTCACTGAGATAAAAAATGCCTTCTCTGAACATTTTCACAAAGAAAAACACTAAATAAGTGCATTAGGACAATGATTAACCTTTATACTGTCATCCCCAAAGTCAGCTGTATCCAATATGCTGATGACTCTACTCTGATTTGCTCAGCCACATCTCCAGTAGAGTTACGGTCAGCTACCCAGACCACCTTTAATACAATAGAAAACTGGCTTTCTGAACATCGTCTGATCCTAAATCCCAAAAAAACTAAAATGCTGTTATTTTCACCAACACGTAGGTCTACCGCTTTCTCCTTTACCATAAGTTCAAATGATGGCACAATAATCTCCCCTGACCCCTCTACAAAACTATTAGGTGTCATCATCGATAATAATCTAAAATTCGATCTACATATTAACCAAACTATCAAAATCATCAATAAAAAACTAGGGTCACTTTACAGAATAAAAGCCTTCCTAACCCCTCCAGCTAAAATTACAATAGCTCGCTCTCACCTTCTTTCAATCCTTCTGTATGCATCCCCTCTACTCTCAAATTTAAACAAGACTGTCCTTAACAAACTCTCAATTTGCTACAACCACATTGCCAGGTTTGCCACTGGGCTGCCTTTTAGGACACATCATTGCATCAATCCAAATCAGCTTGGGTGGCTTGAACTACCCAGCCTAATCCAGTATAACCAACTGATTATGGCCAATAAAATCCTCTATAATCCGGACAATACTCCTGCACTTAAAAATATTATCACCCCCTATAACAATCCTAGACTGCTTTGATCCTCCAACAAACTACTAATTCAGACTAGCAAAATTAATAACACAGCCAGTGACTCTCTCTTTGCAAACTCTGTAAGTAGATCCTGGAACTCTTTTAGGTTCATAGGTTCATACTAGGCTATCTGCCCTAAGGCATTTATAAGCCTAGCCAGAGTATGTATGGCTTTCGCCACCCATTTTAAATTAATTTTGCTATGCCCTTTTTTGATGTTAGTATACTGTGCCTCTGTCTAACAGTGACACAGAAGTGATACCCGGGGTAAACCTACGATCTCCCATCCACTCATCAAGATTCCTCTTGAAGAGAGTCAATGAGGGACTCTGCCTAACCTTGACTGGGATTTTATTCCAGAGTGAAGGGAGCCTCTGGGTTATGAATCTGTCCCTCCAGCATGTCCTATTTATTTCAGTGCTGAGGTTTAAGTCCCTCGAGCGCGTAGCTCGATGGGATTTGGATTTTCTGAGGTGCAGCATGTCCATTAATTCCGAATTGGACATGGCTTTATACATCAGGCACAGATCACCTCTGAGCAGGCGGTATGCCACTGAGTAGAGCTGGAGTTTTTTTAACCGGGCAGCATACGGCATCTGTTTGAGCCCCTTGATCCTCTTGGTGAGGTACTTTTGGGGTCTTTCCAGTTGCTGCAGGTGTCTGGTAAGGTACATCCCAAAAGGGGCATTGTACTCAATTATGGGCCTGATGAGGGATGAGTAAAGAGGCACGATGACCTCCCCTGATCTAGATGTGAATCCCTTCATGATTAGGTGGGCTATATAAAATGTTTTTCTAACCACTTTGGCCATGTGGTTGTCAAATGAGAGATTGCTATCAACTTGGGTCCCCAGGTCCCTAATTACTTCTTCTATACTTAATGGATTACCACCTATGTGGTAATTTGTGGGCACTTTGTTTTTGCCAAAGGGATGACTATACACTTTTGGCGTTTAGCTTGAGGCCATGGCTCTGGCACCAGTTGTCTGTTTCTATGAGGCCCTTTTGGAGGATGCTTGTGTCAGCTGGAGAGTCTATTATGGTGCCCAGTTTGCAGTCATCTGCGAACTTGGTCAGCCACAGTCCTTCCATGTTGGCCTGTACCTCCGAGAAATATATACCAAACAAGAGAGGTCCCAAGACTGAGCCTTGTGGGATGCCACTTGTAACTGGTTTGGAGTCTGACATGGCTCCAGCTATTCTAACCATGTGGGTTCTGTCCTTGAGCCAGTTTGCAACCCATCTAGTGACATAGGGGTTTATATTTAAGCTGGTGAGCTTATCTATAATGCCCGAGTGGGGTATTGTATCGAAGGCATTTGCGAGGTCCAGGTAGGCTGTGTGGACCACCTTCCCCTTGTCAATGGCCTTGGTGACTGTTTCAAAGAAATCGACCAGGTTTAAGAGGCAGGATCTGCCCTTAACAAAGCCGAACTGGGTAGGATCCAGTGTCTGTAGGTCCCCAATATCTTTATTTATAAGGTCCATGATGATCCTTTCCATAGCTTTGCAGACCAAGCTAGTGAGACTTATGGGGCGATAGTTTCCAGGATCCGTTGAGGCACCACCTTTGTGGAGAGGGACCACTGTTGCTGTATGCCACTCTTTGGGTACATATCCTGTAGTAAGGCTGAGATTGAACAGTAGTTTTAGGTTTGGGTTTAGCTCTTCTTGGAGTTCATGTAGGATGCAGCCTGGGACACCGTCTGGTCCCATTGATGCTGTGTTTCTTGCTTTGGAGAGGGCAGCTCTTACCTGAGCATCTGAGATGTCAGGGGTGCAACACTCTGCTGGGATAGATATTAGCCCTTTTGGTGGGGAGGGGGGGAGGAGTTTGCGCTGAACCTGTCAGCTAGGATGTTGGCAATGTTTGTGGGTTCGGTGTATTTTTTGTCATTTTGGACTAATTCTGAGCATATCTGGGAATTCCCACCCAGGTTCCTAACATAACTAAAGAAAGCCTTGTGATTATCCTTAGTGTCCTGTGCAATTTTTCTCTTGAAGCTGGCCTTAGACGATTTTATGAGTGCCCGTAGTTTTTTGCTAATACTGATCAGAGATGCCTTCCCTTTTTGGGATTTTGCTCTGTCATGTAGTAGCTTCCTCCTTCTATTGTATAGTTTGTTTATGTCTGGGGTCCACCAGACAGGATGTCTGCCTTTGGAGGATTGGGTCTTGATTTTATTTGGGATTGCATGATCCATGCATTCCTGAAGGTGTTCATAGAATGTGTTTATAAAGGATTTTGTGGTCTGGGCCGTATTATCCACAGGCCCGGGGGCTTTGAAGGATTCCACCTCGGTTTTGAGGAGTGTGAAATTTGCTTTAGAGAAGTTTTTCACTGTGGTTTTCTGGGCATGGGGTGGGGTCGGGATGTGAATATCCAGTGAGATTAGTTTATGGTCTGATCTTACCAGTGAGGGATACACTTTTGGTCTGGAGCATAGAGTCCCCATGTTGGTGATGATCAGGTCCAGTATGTTTTCCCCTTTTGTGGGAGTGGTAACAAGTTGTTCCATAGCATTTGAGTTTATAAATTCTAGGAACCTTTGGGCTAGGGTGTTGGAGCTAGAGTAATGCTCCCAGTCTATGGTTGGGTAGTTGAAGTCACCCAATATAATGGTGTTTGGAGAGATCTTCATATTTTCCAGTGTTCTCAGGAAGACCGATTGGGGTTCCTGGGTTTGGGATGGTGGTCTGTAGCAGGCTATAAACTGGAAGGCAGTTTTACCCACTGTTAGTTGCACATGGATAGTCTCTGATGCTTCGTGCTGTGCAACCAACCTGGAGGTGTGGGTATGTTTGACGAATATTGATACTCCCCCTCCTTTTGTGGTTCGGTCCAAGTTTTGGGGCTGAAAAGCATGGTATGAGGTATAACCTGGTAGTGCTGGGGTGCTCTCAAGAGCCTTGAACCAGGTTTCTGTTACTGCACAGATATCGATGTTCTCCATGCTAAGGAGAGTTTTGAGTGCATGCATCTTGATGTTTAGATTTCTGGCGTTGAGTAGCATTACTCTTAGTTTCTTATCCCTTGTGATACCTATGGAGGTGGGTTTGTCTTTTGAGCCTTGCCTAAAAAAGGCACTATGGGGGTAGCAAGAGCCTTTGCCAATATCCGAAAGCCCAGGGGTGACAGGTGCAAGCCGTCCCTAGTGAAGCATTGTGGCTTGTCGAGCATGTCATCCCAGGCTGACAGGCATTGGATCCCCTTTGAATGACACCAATACTTAAGCCAATTGTTGAAATTGATAATCTTGTCTTCATACTGTGGCATCATTCTTGGTGAGGGTAAGATGCTACTCAAGGCCAGGGTCATACCGGCCTGGGCTACATGCTCAGAGAGCTCCTCTATGTCTCTTTTCATGTAGCCCAGGGAGGTACATCTCAGGTCATTCACACCAGCATGGACAATGACTGAGTCATATTTGTACTTGCCTTGGAGTGACCTGAGTGCTTGTGTTATGTGGTGGATCCTAGCGCCCGACAGGCAGCTCACCGTGACCTTCTCCTTGTTCAGCCTGGTGAGCGGGACGTCAGTGTGCCTGATGATAGAGTCACCTATTACAAGTGTATCAGGTGTGTTGTTTAGCCTTAAGGGCTGTGACTGTTCGGCACACTGGCTTTATGAGCTATGTGTTGCACGTGTTTTGTTTTGGGGTAGCAGTTGCTTGGGTGTCTGCTTTGGAGGTCTCTGCTGCTTAGGCAGATTTTTATTTAGAGCCTCCAAGTATGTTTTTGTGTGTTTATGTGTTTGGTTTGCTGTCGTGGTAGGTCTATGTGAGACTGGAATTGTAGTGTGTGGTTTCCTTCTCCTCCTGACTGGTTACACCAGTACTGAGTTGAGAGAGCTTAGCCTCCAGTTTGGCTATATGGTTGCATCTCTCACATGTGTTGGAATTTGTTGGGAGGAGGAGAGGGTTGTCTGTGTACATTAGGCAGTTGTAACATTGCCTCAAGATTCCCAGGTTCACCAGCTGGACCGGAGAGGAGATTGACAACTGACCTTTGGACATGCTAGAATAGTATTGGGAATTCCTTTATAATTGAAAAAAAGGGCCTTTGGGGAACAAGTTACTCAAGGGGAGTTTGTGAGGATGTAGTGCTTTTAATTTTTTAGTGCTGACTTATATAATTGCTTTAGTGAGCAAGTGCTAGGCTTTAGCGTAGGAATAGGGTGTTTATTATGAGAACTAGATCAGTTCCAAGGCTCAAACCCAAA
>NC_056735.1:637464086-637469086 GCF_019279795.1 Protopterus annectens | reverse complement strand
AATGAGAAAAAGGGTGCTTAGACCCAGTTTGATCTTCCATGGACTACATAAGGCAGAAATTGTGGAGTAATACACTGGGTGAATGGGGAAACACTAGAGGAAATATGCAAACTCTGCTACCCTCACCTGAGACCCCAGGAAAATTGTGGAGAACCCATCCCAGTGAAAACAAAGGTATATGTAGCTTTATGTATATCAGCTTCAGGTAATTTTTAGAGGTTCATAGTGAATATATTAGGGGTATCACGGGCCTAAGCATCCAGAATAATATGTCAGGTTCTAAATGCAATGCTCCAACATGTAAGGGATGATATCTATTTCTCATACACACCAGATGTGAAAGCAAGAACCAAGCAGAAATTTTATGCAATGGCACACTTCCCTGAAGTTCTGGGGGCCATACATTGCTCACATATAGAAATAAAAGCCCTGCCCAGTAAACAGGGAAGGGGGTACATTAAGAGGAAAGAATACTACTCTATAAACTGTCAGGTTGTCTGTAATGCAGAAGAGATCTCATCTACAGTGTCTGTGCATGTACCACAGACTGTTTTCACAACTCACACATATGGCACACCTGTGAGCTGTAGATAAGGTGTCTAGGGCTGAATTTCTAGTGGGGAATGCAGGTTATATGCTGGAACCATAGATCATGACACCCATGAAAAACCCACATAACTCCACAGAGCAAGGGTAGAATGACACCCATGCTCAAACTAGGAATATCATAAGACATGCATTCAACTTGCTCAAATCAAAGTTCTGGAGTCTAGACATCACAGGAGGTGCCCTGCAGCATGGTCCTGTAACCTCCACTGAAATTCTAACAATCTGTTCCATGTTTCACAATATCATTGTCAGGAAACAGCTTCAACAAGGACAACTGGGGCAGGACCACAGTTCCCAGTATCACAGGTAGGGTCAGCAGCTCCAGAAAATACAGATTAGGAGTCTGAGGGAAAATCATCAGCTGCAGATGCTGCCAGCAGGCATTGCCATGCACAATATGCCAAGGCTCTGGCTAAGAGGCAAAGGATACTATACACACTGACTACCTAGGTGAAAAAAATAAGAACATAAACACATTCAAATATTAAAACTGATGCCGGCAAAATTGCACAATCTTTATTTAACCATGTAATGGTTGTGTTCTGTTAACATCAGACAAAGAAAGCCATCCCAAAGACACATCTTGTCGCTCCAGTATTAACAAGGTAAGTCTGGAAGTTGTATAAAATTTTATTTATTTGTTTATTTATTTAAATTTGTTGACCGGGAGTGTCCGACTGGACGTAGGTCCATTTTCTGCGGAGGCCCGGGGAGAAAAGCTCCACAGTTAAAATAAACAGGCAGTATATACATTGGATTACATAGTGAATAACAATTTACATAGCAATTACTTACAACATATTTACAGATGAAGAACATAGTACATCAGTAGACAACTAGAATCTTTATCTGTGAAGTGCATACCAGACGTTAACAAATGTTACAAGAAGAAGAAGTTTGTGCTGTATAATAAGTACTGGCTTATGAGCATCTGAGCTTGCTATAATCAAGGTAGTTAGTGGAGTGGAAAGAAAGGTAGTGGTTGGATGGGGTGGATGATATTAGAGTGGGAGTTGCAAAGGCATAGCCAGCATGTTTTTAGTTGCGTTTTAGTAAAGTTTTGAAGTGGGTGCATGATGATATGGAGGGAATTGTGGGTGGGAGTGAGTTCCATAATTTGGCTATGGTGCAAGAGAATAGTGCTTCACCAGCAGAGTTATTGGCTTTAGTGATCTGCAAGTGATTTTTGCTGCTGGATCTTAGTGGTCTGGTGGTGCGATAGGGTTGGAATAGATTCTGGAGGGATGGGACATTTAGTGGATGGTTTACTAGTTTGTGGGCGAGTGAGAGTTGATACCACTGAAGGAGGTGAGGGAGTTCAAGCCAGCCCAGTTCAGCAAGTGAGAGACAGTGGTGACTACGGTAGGATGCCCCTGTGGCGAATTTGGCGATTTTGTTGTAGCAGGTCTCTAGCTTGTTTAGATCACATTGCCTTAGGTTGGTATATATTGGAGAGGCATAAAGTAGGGTGGAGATAAGGTGGGAATTTGCTATTGAAATCTTTGCTGCTTTGGTGAGAAATTGCTTATTTCTGTATAACGCTCCTAGTTTTTTGTGGACTTTTTTTATAGTCATGGATATAAAAAAACAATGTAGTTATATAACTGATTACGGTAATATGCTAATCTTCACATGTCCTTAAAGTGATATGTGACCCAGGTGTACAGTAATGTTAGTAATAGCTTGTGAGTGATGTTTTCAATATACAGTTATGTATTTTGCCCAGTACTATGCATCAAGCATCACAGTATATAAACCAGTGAGGTCGGTGTTAGCATCATTTGTATAAGTAAAACAGTTAGCAGTACTTAAACACCTACTTTATCTGCAGCATTAAGAACAGTAACAGAAATACAGTGACAGTCAGCAATTGCAGAAGCAATCATTTACAACTGATTATGAATGATTTTCAATTAATATTATTTCTTTGGTTCACATGTACTAACAGCCTGTTAATCACCAAACCATTACCAGTTTGTATTGCTGGTGGAATACTTCTTATCTTTCTCCCAGACACAAAACAAAATCTTGAACATTCCATAACATAAAGCACAGTGACAAGCACAGCACAAGTTAAGGAAAAAAATGTCCATTAATTTCCTTTCACTTCGTCTACAAAACTAAAAAAGGGCACAACAGAAACAAATCATTACCACTTTACACTACATGCTGATGCAATAAAAAAAGAGTTCCAAATCATTTAATTCTACTGAATTATTCTGGCATCAACCCTTATGATGAGCAGTGACTGGAGAATAAGACAAAACAGATATATTATTGTGACTCTTGAACCTGAAGCTTGGGAAACAGAAACTCAGTGACCTGTAGAGAAGGGCTCTATTACATGTGCTCGTGAGCTAGTAGCTTGCAACACACTTTCTCACTGCCACTTGCAAAAAAAAAGCAAGTGCTGTAAACTTCCACTAGCCAAATCTCCCATAACTACTTAGCCCTCCCAACACATAACCCTAAAAACTGTATAGCTCAACCAGAGCCCTAACTCTAACCCTAAAATTCCTACCAAGTTCCTAATCCATCTTCATTCCATTACACTAGAACTCCATTCCTCTTCCCTAACTGTAAAGTCCCTGATCTCTGCTTGACTTAATCTCCAACTGCCCTCCCTAAACCTAAATTCCCTGATTGCTCCAAAACCCTAAAACACCCCTTCCAGTCCCTAAGCCTTAAACTCTCTCCCTTCCTTTCCCTGAGCTTAAGGCTCCCTTACTACCTGCTTAACTGAATAAACTACTGGAAACTTCAACAAGGTGTTTTTATTCTTCCCATGGGGATGGTATCAGAGAGACAATCTCCTAGAGCTGCTAGCTAAAGTGGTTTTATCTGCACTAATCCAATATTGAAACAGGGTATATAATTTGGAACTAATAGAAAATAATTGCATTATAATCATGCTATTTTTTCTTGGTTATGTCTGTCGACAGCAGTATGATTTGTGACATTAGCTACAATTGGAAAATAAGAGAAGGTAACATTGATCTAAGCAGATAATGGGGGGGAAATCCTTTGTTTACGTATGAATACAATACAAGTATAAAGGAAATATGATAACATTAATGTCACCCCTATCAAGATGCAAAAACACAAAGGCACTCATAGATGCATCAGCTGTGATATTTGCCACTATATTTTGGGAGAACCCAATGTTTATTTTGAACACATAGGGAAATCTTGTGGTATTAGAAATAGGTATGATTGTAACTCTTTTGGGGTAGCATATGAGGCTTAGTGCACTGAGTATTTCACTTTCTATGTAGGAATGACTTCAAGAAGGTTATCCAAAAGAATTAAGGAACACTTTTATTCTATTGCAACGACAGTTTAAATAGTGTCATATATAAGCACACCCTGAAATGTACCAATTTGAAAAAAACATATACAGTATACAGTTTTTTGGATGACTTGTCACTAGATATGAGAGGAGTTAAGTATAAGAGCCAACTAGAAGTTATCAAAACATTATGGCAGTTAAGGCTAGGGACTTACAGAAGACTTGGGATAAATGAACACAATATTAAGTGTGTATTAAAAGTGAGGAGGCTAAATGAAAGTACAAGGCAATATTTTAAATACATAACAAAATTACTTGGTTAAATTACATTTTATGTCCATATATGTTTAATGTGGACAACATGATTTTTATTTATTTTATTTTTTTAATTATGACTTACAATAAGATTGTAAGTATTATGTGACTGTACACGTGACTCAGGAGGTATTGAAGGAAGTGGTGTCATGGTTATTTTTATTCTAAAGAAGTTAAGTGTTACCGGATGAATGCATAAAACAATAATGCTTTTCTATGCTAAACTAATGAGTTGTATTGATACCACTGGACCATGATGTTTGATGGGATTTTTGATAATGTATAGTTGACAGTGATGCATAATAAAAGGTAGAAGGTTCACAGTAGTTCTTACCAGCAGCTGAGGGGCACTGCAATATTTCCAGCAGGTGTTTGACTTCTGTTGCAGGCTAATTTTGAAGTTGGTAAAGAGTGTACAGCTAATAGGATTCTGCTTTATTTAATGTGTTAAAAAAGTAAAGGTCATGGGCATTCAGAAGCCATGCAGCTGAAACACTGGTATGTCCTTATTTACATTTACATATATCCCTTGGTCTTCCATTGCAGGAGGTTTAAGGTTTTATATAGTGAAGACACTTGGCTGAGTCTTTCTTGCATTCTTTTTTGAATGGTTTGTCTGTGTGACTTTTTTATCCTTTGGTTTGAATGTTATTTTGAATATTTTGCAGGTACCCTAATATTTATGTTTATCAGGCTTGATTTTAAGCTTTGTGTTTCTATAACATAGCGAAACAACCCATTTATGATGTACTGATGAAATTAAAAGAAAAAAAAATGCCAAAGCATG